>NW_022436946.1:71318249-71353404 GCF_009761245.1 Sapajus apella | reverse complement strand
GGCATGCGCCACCATGCCCAGCTAATTTTCTGTATTTTTAGTAGAGACGGGGTTTCACCATGTTGACCAGGATGGCCTCGATCTCTTGACCTCGTGATCCACCTGCCTCAGCCTCCCAAAGTGCTGGGATTACAGGCGTGAGCCACCGTGCCCAGCAACTTTCTCTTATTTTAAAAAAAAATTGTAATCACATTAAAGCAGTCTCTTTGGAAATGGTTAAATAGTATAGAAATAGACAAAGCAAAATAAAAGCCTCTCCATTACCTACTACTGCTACCACTTCCTTTACAGAGGTAAGCCACTGCCAGAGATTCAGTATGCTTGCCGTCAGGCCTCTCTATGTGTACAGATTTATTTTATACACAAATTTGATATGTAAATTAAAATCACTGTATCTGTGCTATGCTTCCTACGTAATTATTATAACATACATACCTTTCTGTGTTGGTACGTTTAGGTTGCTCTCATTGTCTCTAACAGATACAAGAATGTGACTATGTCCGTATTTCTGTATTCTCAATATAATCTGACATTTTCAAACTTATTTATTAATCTTATAGATAATAACAATCTCACTTTTTTATTCTCAAATACGAAATACCACAATTCAGCACTTTTTATGTTTCTTTAATGTTTATGTTAATGTTTATTACACATTCGCATTCTTTGTGAATGACTGATGACATTCTTGCCACATTTTTTAATTGAGCTACTTATCCTTTTACAGTCTCTATATATTCTGCATAGAAATCTTTTTCAGTTGAACGTGTTACACAGATTTTGTTCTAGTCTGCTACTTGTCTTTTAACTTTGTATGTGAAATCCTTATTGACTTACTATGAACTTGTATGTCATCTGATCTAGTATTATTTCCTGTGCCTGCCAAATTATGTCTTACTGAAAAAAGGATTTATCGTTTTATTTTTTAGGCCACTTTTTAAAAATTTTGTTTCAGTTTGTTTTTTGTATGTTTTACAGTTGGTCTTAATTCCCCTGGAATTATGTTTTGTCAGGGCATGAGGCAGTGCGTCTAACCTGTTTTTTCCTCCAGATGAATAACCCATTTTTCTAACTTAATTTATATCCTCTGACCCACCTTACAAGCCTACTTTAAAATTCTATCTATATCACAAACTAAATTCTTATGTAAAAATATCTCTTTATGAATGCTATTTAAAGCAACATTTTTCTACTTATCTTTTAATGGCTCAATATAATTTTTTAAATTACTATAGCTTTTAGGTATCATTAAATATATGGTAGTGTAGGTCACAGCACACTGGTTTTTGTTTTTTTGTTTTTTTGTTTTTTTTCAAAATATTAGCATCATTTTGCAATTTTTCCTTATAGAGTGATTTTAAATTTTGTCAAATTTTATAAATTATCCTCTTTGGATTCAGTAGAAATGACACTGAATTCATAGAATTAACATTAATAGTAAGGCTCTTTAAATGACTAATTGATTTGTATAAATCACTCAGAAATGTTTTCTTAATAAAGGAACATTTCTTACATTTATTCCTATGTATTTTATTGATTTTCTTGCAATATAAAAGATATTATTTTCTTTTATTCCTGAATAAATTCTGATGTATTTTTAAGCAGAAAAAGTTCTATTTATTTTGGATATTGATTTTTTTTTTTGCTACCTTAATGACTATCTTATGAGTTATAATTTTTTAATTGATATACTTTGATTTTATAAATAAACAGTAATGGTACCTTCAAATATTTACAAGTTATTTTTCTATTTCTCTTGTTAATCTCCAGTGAAATACTGAATAGTAGCAATGATGATGAGCAATCTTGTCTTACTGTACTTCATTGAGAATATAATTAATTTTTTACTATCACATATGTTCCTTAGTGTAGTGTTGTTTTGTTTTTACCTGCATGCTAAACTAGAGACTTTGCTTGTGCCCCTTGATTACTGAAGTTTAAATTTTTTTAATTATAAGTAAGCTTGAATGTTATCTAAAGCCCTTCATATTAAACCTTTTTGCAATCCTGGATCAAACTCTATTTGTCATAATGTTAACTTTTTTTTTGTTTTTTGGACTGAGTTTCACTCTTATTACTCAGGCTTGAGTGCAATGGCACGATCTCAGCTCACCGCAACCTCCGCCTCCTGGATTCAAGCAATTCTCCTGTGTCAGCCTCCCGAGTAGCTGTAAACACAGGTGTGCACCACCATGCCCAGCTAATTTTTGTATTTTTAGTAGAGACAGGGTTTCACCATGTTGACCAGGATGGTCTTGATCTCTTGACCTTGTGATCCACCCGCCTCGGCCTCCCAAAGTGCCAGGATTACAGGCCTCAGCCACTGTGCCTGGCTGTATCATAATGTTATCTATCAATTTCTTTGCCAGCACACTAATTTGCATCATCCTTGGAATAAACTAGCCTTGAACTGGGATGGTACTACAAGGACCTAAGACCTTAATCTAACCTGTTTGAAGGCCAAAAAAAAATTGTGTTCATGTCTCTTATTCTCTAAACTTTAATTCTATTAATTAAAACATGTTTGTGATGAAAAATTATCATTTTCCTGTTGAAATACAAAAATAAGTATAATGAGACAGCGAATTACCTAAAACAATAATATACTATGCTTTTGTCTAATATGTCAAATGTAAGTGCACAGTTTTGGTAATCTAATTTTCAACTAACTCAAATATTAAGGAGGTTTTTGCTAAAAGATTTTTACTTTTTCATAAGGGGCAAATAAAACAATGTAATATTTTTTTTCTTTCCTCTTTTTCTATGTTTCGTTAAGATTTATTTAACCCTTTCCTATAGGTCCTAACCCTTACCACACACTAATAGTCCTAAGAGGAAGAATTAAAGAAATTCTATACTAGCAGCTCATCATCATTAGTTGGCCTCATTGTAAGCTGCAAGTCCCTATCCTCAGTTATTCCTCTCTCCTTTCAGTAGGTGAAGGGCTGCCCTAAAATAAATACCCTCTAGTTTGGTCCCCAATGCTTTCATTCCCTTATTGTAATTTATCCATTTCATCATTGGCCACATAGCTAGTGAGCAACTATTAGTTATCCGGTACTGTCCTCAGTGCTGGGGACAGAGCAGGGACTAAGGCAAATTTCTTATCTTTGTGGCATTTGCATTACAGTGGGAGAAACAAGTGGGGGTAGACTGACAATAAGAAAGCATATAAATGATAAAGACTGAAACATGCTTAAAGAAAATAAAAAGAAATGATTTGAAAGACTGAGGAAGGCCCATCTGAAGAGGTAACATTCGAAATGAGATCTGAATGGTAAGAAGGAGCTGTCCACAATAAAATTCTTATGAAAGATGATTACTAGTAGAGGTGACAGTATCAGCTGTAGACCCAGGAAGGAATGAGGTTGACAGATTCAAGGAATAGAAATAAGGCAAAGCCTCAAGAACCAAATTTACTTCCTACTGAGTTCTGCCTATCCCCTTCTAAAGGACACTTTACAAATCATAACTTATTACAAAGCACTGGAACACTAATCATAATTAAATACAGCCTTCTTTCTGTTTTGTTGTTATATTTTCATCATTATCTTAGCGTATTCCTCATGATGCTAATTAGGGTCTGGTTTTTAGATCTTTGTCTCCAGCACTGTACTGTGAAATCCTTAATCCTTAACTGAAGAGTCTGTTTTATTCAGTTGTGCCTTAGGCTCTGATTGCCTAACAAAGTATTTTAAACATAATATTACATACTAAAGAAACACTTACATGATCTATTATTTTCTAATATGTGAATGACAAATAATGGTATAAAAATGTTGTGGAGGAAAAGCAGGTAGTGTCAGAAAATATAAATGAGCCAAATGCAAAGATTGTAAGATATATAAAACTTCTCTAAAAATTTATATATTACAAAATCTCCATCCTTTAGTTAAATATATTTGGATTTCAGTAACTGTGACAGGTGATCAAGAGTAACCGAAAATACCACATTTGGGAAAGTGTTTGCTCATTTGAGTGCAGTAAACATTTTTTAAGACATTGCTAAATTTATAAGGTACATTTTGGTACAGAACATATTTTGGGGACTCATTGCAGAAAAATTCTTAGAATGTCAAGGGAAAATTCTAAAGGCGAATAAAATGTTTGAAAATATGTTTGAAAAAGAAATGTGGTTTAGGAAAAAAAATTAAAGGATTATCTGGAAAAGAGACAGAAATCCCTACATTTTATCAAGAAAGTAGTAGTGGAATTTGCCCCTTTTGTTAGTTTTGTTGGCTAGTTTTTATTGGCTGACTTCTGGTAACATGTCTCAGATTGTAATTGACCTTTGTTTATGTGTATGCAGAATGAATTTTAGTACTGTTTGAATAAATAACATGCATTTTGTTTTAACCAACAATTATTCAGTAAAGTTGTATCTCTCCAAGTGATTCTCGGAATTGTCATGACCCTTTCCTCCACCTTTCATATTTTTTTTTATATTGCTACTTGTGGCAATAGACTGAAACTATGCTTATTTTGAAATCAGATAACAAGAGACATCTTACTTCAACTAAACCATGTAAAACATAGTAAATACTTTGTGTAAAGTAACATGTCTTTAAAAAGCAAGTTTGTTTAAGCATGCCAGACTGGTGGAAAAAACTTCGATTTATATCAGAAGAACTAGATTTAACTTCCGAATCAGTAAAGAATGACATTACATGATCTTACAAACATCCTATAAGTTATCTTTAACCCACAATAAAGTAAAATATATTTTACATTTTTCCCTTTTATTTTATAATATAAATGATGTCATTAATAACCAACTAAAATTGCTATTTGTACTACATTAAGATTTATTTAACCCTTTAGGTTCTGACCCTTACCACATATTAATAGTCCTAAAAGCAAGAATTAAAGAAATTTTACACTAGCAGCTCATCATCATTAGTTAGGCAACTAATGAAGATTGAAAGTTTACAATAAGTAAAGTACTGTGAAAACAGTTTCACATACATAAAAATACATAATACATAGTTCCTTTTTTATCTCTAAGATTTACAACTGAGGATACTAAGGCTTAAAGTATGATATTAACATGCCCAAGGTCATGGAGGACTGAGCCAAAATTTCAGTGTAGAGTGTTCAATTAAAGAATATTCCCTTAAATGCTGAAATGTGATTATCCTGGATTTTCACTGGCTTTATACTCTTATCTAATCTCCCATGTAACATATTACACATATTTGCAGGAGAGTTTATATGATTTGAGAGTATTACAAGTGGCCACAAAACAGAATGCTTCTCTGTGTGTGGCTAACTGATCTATTCAGAAATAAAAAATGTAACATCCTCTGTTCACCTGAGTTTACTGGTCTTGATTATAGGAACAGATGGCATGCCTGGGACTATGTAATAGCACATAAACATTCTGGAAGGGAGTAAATGGGAACATATGACCAAAAGCAATATTGCCACAGCTTTAGAACCAACTCTACATTTTTCCTCTCTTTCAGCAATTTATTTGCTATGTAATTACATTATGCATGATATTTACGGACAGATTTGGCATATTTTGACCATAATCATCATCAAAAAAGAATGCATGTTTAGATCAACTGAATTATTAATACATCAAACTATTACTAATATTACCATTACTAATAAAATTGCATTAAGAATTTCATATGCATGGCAAATGTGTTTCAACAATATTACTGTGTTTGCTACTTAAAAAAATTTGAAACAGCTCTTTTAATTATGACTAAGTCAATTATCTCCCAATGATTTGATAAATTTAATGTAATTACAATCAAGTTCTCAGGGCATTCTTTTTCTTGTAACAATTTGATAGATCAATATTCAGGTTCATCTAAAGAATAAAGAAGTAGGGGATTTCCCTACTACATACAAAAAATATTAAAACAATAGTAATAAAAAGTATGATACTAGTATTTGAATAGATTTATTAGAAAGAGAATAAAAAATCTAGAAATAGATACTTAGATATATGGAAAATTCATTGAACGATGGCTAAACTTGACCTCAGTGGGAATAGAATGAATTATTCACTAAAATCTGCTGGGACAAACTGTTATAATGGATGGATCAATACAGAATGCTGGTTCCTGTTGCCCCACATCCTTGTCAGCATTTGATGTTATCAGTGTTTGGGGTTTTAGCCCTCCTAATAGGTGTGTAGTAATATCGTATTGTCAGTTTAATTTACAATTCCCTAATAACATGTTTTTGTATGTCTATTTTGTATCTTATTTTGTGAGATTCAAATATTTGCCCAGTTTTAATCGGTTCATTTGCCTTCCCATTATTCAGTTTTAAGAGCTGTTTGTATAACTAGGATACCAGTTTTTATCAGATATGTGTTTTTAGAAATATTTTCTCGAGTTTGTGACTTATCTTTTTATTCTCTTGATAGTGCCTCTCATGGAAGAAAAATTTTTAATTTTAATAAAGTCTAAATTATTGAATTTTTTATTTTATGGATTGTGCTTTAAGTATTATATCTGTAAAGTCATAGCCAAATCCAAAGCCATCAAGATTTTCTCCAAGCCATCAAGCTATCTTTGTTCTAGGCCTTTTATAGTTGTACATTAACTCTGAATTTAAATCTTATTTTCTTTCAATATTTCAATTTGGTATTTCACTATAATCTAGCCTATACTCATTCTGATAAAAATCTGCAGTCTTTTGCATTGTTGCTTCTCTATATGTAATTTGTCATTTTTTCCTGTTATCACTTTGACTATTTTTCTTAATCTTTTGCTTTCAGTAGTTTGATTGTATGTTTAGATGTGGTTTCTTAGTATGCATTCAGCTTGAGGGTAGCTGAGCTTCTTAAATTTATACAGCTATGTCTTTCACTAGCTTTACGAAATGTGAGCATATTATTATTTCAAATATTTTTTCTTATCTATTGTCTCTTATTAAATTCAGGGGCTCTAACTACACACATTTAAAATTTCATTAATTGTTCCATAAGGATCTGTTTTCTTTTAATCATTGATATTTTTTTTTCTGGCATTGGTTAATTATGTACATCTTCTAAAAGCTATTCACATTTTTGTCATCTCCAATCTCCTATTAAGTGCATCTACACACTTATTTCAGATACAGTATTTTTCAGTTCTATAATTTTCACATTTCTTATCTAAAGTTTCCATTAATCTTCTAGATTTTATACATCTCATTCATTAGAAGCAATTTTCCTTTATACCCATTAGCAATACAATATAATACCAGCATTAGTAATCATTGTCAGCTAATTCCAATATTTGACTCCTCTTAGGATCAGTTTCCATTAATTGCCTTTTCTGTTGAGTGTGGCTAACAATTTCTTATTTATTTTTATATGGCAAATTATGTAGACTATATCCTGACTTGTGAATTATACATTGTAGACACTTTGGATTTGTTATGTTTCCCCAAAAGGAAAAAATTTTGCAAAGAGTTATCTTATCTTAACTCAAGGTCAAACTGCAAATGGCCTTTCAAGTGGTTAGCGGTGGCTGAAATGTCACTTTTGTTCTTTCAGCTTAAACTGGGCTGCTTGGAATCTATTTGGTACATGTGCAGCTCCAGTATTACATAGAAACTTGAGCAGAGATCGTAAAAGAATTTTGGTTTTCTCTCTTTACTTCTCTTCTTTCTAGAATTTCTGTTATCACTTTTCAATTGCCATGACTGCCCTGAATTCCATTCTCTAACACTACAAGTCTGTCATAATGAAGGTTTTTCTTAAATGCCTGTATTAGCCAACTGCCACAGCATATACTAAAACATATTTTATTCTTAAAGGGATAAAACCTCACACAGTACAGTTTTTTGTGTGTGTCCAAGAAAGGACTCCAACCAGATCTTCCTGCTTTCAGTCACTCTCCAGTGCTCTCAGATACTTATTTTATATTAATTTCATGTCTAGAGTTTATGGTTGTTAGTTGTCCCAATAGGAGCTATTCCACCATTGCAAAAACTGAAAACTTTGAAGCAAAGTTTTCGATAGCAAAAAACTGCATATAACCCAAATGTCCACCAGCAGTAGCACGGTTATATAAATTGTGTTATAATCATAAAAAGGAGTGTTAGCACTAAAAATTAATGAGTTATAGCTATATCCCACAGCATAGGTGAATGTTATATAATATTTGGTGTTAAACATATTATGCCACTTCAGAAACACTATATGATAATACTGATGACTAAAGAGAACACTTGTTTAAAATTGAACATTCTAACACTGCCATCAGTCCAAAGCAGGGATCAACAAACTTTTTATAAGGAGCTATATCACTAGTATTTTCGGCTTTGCAGGCTACAGTGTCTTTGTCTCAACTGTTTACCTCTATCAACAAAATATGAAATCAGCCATAGACAATACACTAATAAATGATTGTACTGGACATGGCTATGTTCCAATAAAGTTTTATCTACAAAAACAGGCAGGGGGTTGGATTTAGTTGTTGGTCATAGTTGCCAATCCTTGTTCTGGATGATTTCCAAGAGAACCTCTGAGCTACTACTAGAAAATCTTTCTAGACTCAGAGACTCAGGCTTCTCAGAATCAGGGCTTCTCCAAGATCACAATATCATTTTAAAAAGAGCACTGGAGGCAATTTTATAGCAACAATTAATTGTTGCAGCCCAGAATTTATACACACTACTTCTGTTCAAGAGTCTACTGCTCAAAATTGGCCCTATGTTCCCAAACAAACATGCGAAAGCTGAGAAAGAGAGAACATCTATGAACATTAGAACTGTCTGACTTAATGCTGAGGGGAAAAGAAGTCCAACATGATTATACATAGCATAAGCAGTATATTCTAGTGTAAAATCCTGCAAAAAATTTGATAAAATTGGTAGTTATGTAAAGATATGTTATGATAACAAAAGGTCAAAAAAGCAAGTAAGTCATCAACTCAAAATTAAGCATGCTAATTTGCTGTAGACAGCAGTAATCGACTAATATAATGATAATGGAGGAGCACATGGGCAGATTTAAACTTCTGGTGTTATTTTAATTCTTAGAATAAGCAATATGTTTTAAAAGGTTTATTATTAGGAAAGAAAAAATTTCCATTATAAAAATTATACAGTCAGAGATGATATATTACTTCTCCCACAAAATAAACCTTTAGGACAAGTTATGTCTTTATATTACATTCTTTTATTGCACATTACCTGTCCTCACCATAATTTTAAAAGTTTTTACATAATTATATTTCTTGTATAACCATTGCTTCAATTACGTGGAAAGCTCCACAAGAAAATGGTTGTGTCTATCTTTTTCTTCTCTTTCCAATGCCCATGATGATTTCTGGATCATTATAGGTATTTTTAAAATATTTGAATAAGTGAACTTGAAAGCATGGAAAATAAAATGAAAAAAAATTGCTTAAATATTTCTACTTAAAACAACTCAATATAAAATATAGATTATTTAATTTTAGTTTTTTGCTGTCGTTTTGTTTGTATTACATAGTTATGATCACATATTTTCATTTTTTTTTTACTTAACATAACAACATGTCATTTCCAAATTAATACAAGCACTAATATCATAATTTTAAAGGACTTTATTTCTGAATATTCCATTCAGAAATGTTTTTATAGTCAGCTTACCCATTTCCCTAGTAAATAGTGGAGATTTAGTTTTGTCACTATTATTGTTTTTGTTTCTCTTGTTAACGTGATTTAAAAATATAAGAATAAATATTTTTGAGAGGTTTTATGAATATGAAGTTATCTTAGGTGATATATTCATAATATAAATTCTGGTGAAATTTTATAATTTTATATATTTTTAATGATTATTGAAAAGTCAATATTTACCTTTGACTTTATTTTTTAAAATGTTCAATTGTGATCTGATAACTAAATTAATGGCCTGCTAAATAAAAGGATTTAGCTATTTTTTCTTATTATTTAGTATTAGATGATATATTTTTTCCAATAGTGGACACTATAAATGCTATAGAAAAATAAACTGTTGGGACCTGAGTATCTTTTGGACAGAAAGCTATGCCAGGTAAGAAAGAATCTTGATTCTTCTGGAGGGTAGTTTTGAAAAGCACAGCAGAGTTTCCGCTAACCAAGCAATTACTTTGAGGACAAATGGAGAGTATACGGGCAATAAAGAGTTGTTTCCAAGAATACTTATGCAAGATAAAATTATAAAGATAACCGCAAGCTATATGAGTTGCATTTACTCTTCTCCTAGTTAGGAAGAAGCACTCAAAATCCAGGTGTTAAGGACTCAGTAATATGTAATATGTGCATCTAGAAATATCTCCATGAACTCCAAACCTCTTACTTTAGCCTAGTCCTGCTTATTTTCAGAAAAGATAACCAAATCAATTTTACTTAAATGCTAAATGAATGAAAAAAAACTTAAATAGTGTGTAAGAGTAGCTATAAAATGCTTGACAAAGTAGGTCGCTTTCTTTTTAAAGATGCAAAAATGATGACACAGATTTTGGATGTTGGATAATCATTAGCTATTATTTTTGGAACTGACAGAGAAAGAATGAAGAAACAACTCGGAATTATTTTTCTGAGGCATACATGACCATATTGTACTTAAGTGGCCAAATATTTTTGGTTCAATTAATGCATGATTTTCGTCTTCCTATGACACAGACATAAATTTAGGGAAAAATATTTAGAATGTTTTATTCATCTGAAACTAATTTTTAGATTTTTCAGAGGCCTCTAGAAAAAAAAATATTGTTTTACCTTATAAAAAATGAATGCAATAAATAATTAGTGTTCTTGGTAACTCCATATTAATTAATTAGCTCAGCACAATTAGAAGAGTTTTTTGGGAATAGTGGTCAAACCAAAAGAGAAACTTTGTCCTTTCTATGTTAATTTTGCACATTTAAAATAGTACTAATATGAATATTTTGGAGACAGTAATGTACATAAAGGCCCTAGAGACTTGTCAATGTGCTTACTTTCCATAATACCTTCTTACCCTCAGAGAAAATGTTGATTAATTTCTTATGAAATGGTGAGATACTGTACCTTAGTAAAGAATGTAACTTTCCTCCATTCTGATATTGTTGGTGACTGTAATAAATTAATCACAACCATTTCGTCTTAAAAAGAGAAAATTACATTAAAAATTTTGAAATAAGATTATGTTTTTAATTATGAGAGTTAGAATATGCTACTTCAGTTCACTCTAAGGGGACACACTAGAATAAAAACTAAATTTCCTTCTATAGGAACTTTAAAGGACAAGCTACATTTACTGTGGTTTGTGCTTATCTATCATTACAGAAAGACAAAGTATGTGTTTAATGAAGAAACAGAAAATAACATTCATTTGTGGATTTCACTAATGCCTATTATTCTCAAAGGCCATGAAGATATGGTCTAGGCTAGTTTTCAAAAAAAATAGGCAGATATAATCAATTCTTCAGATTAAATCCTGCTTCCAAGGTTGACATTTAAAATGCTTAAAAACATTGTCCTTCTGGTTAAAGCTGTTGAATGACTCCTTGGTCTTGGCCTCCTTGGACTCATTTACCTCAATACAACACAACTGCTAAGAACCAACCCCCACAAGCCTAGTCTGAATTAAGCCCCAGTATGTTCATCATTAGTGAGGACTGGCTGAAATGGGAGTAGAATGTGAAAAAGGAGATCTCACTGTCACACACCTCCGTAAAGATCCATATAAATGTCATCCATATGAATGACATCTCTCTCTCTTTTTAAGAGTGTTTATTCAGAATACTTCTTCATGAATGCTGAATCAGAAGGGTAGGTATTTTTATTTCTTGAAGATTCACAAGTTAGTGCTTAGAAAAGTTAAATCCCTTGTCTAAATTAAATATTATTATATATTATATAAATTATATATAACATTATATATTATAATACATAATATGACATATAATAAATTATATAAATTATAATACATTATATATATTTATATATTTGGTAGCATATCCACTATGTAAAACTTAGGTATCATAGATTTTTTTTTAATATTATTTTCTTTATAACATTTTGCCTTCTAGTAAAATTTCAGTGTAGAAGAATTTTAGAATCATGCCTTTTCAACTTAAATCTTGAACAAACTGTCTTATCTAGCACAAATATATTTAAAGGCAGCATTTTCTTCATTTAAGCATTTTTAATGTTTTAAGCAGATTTTTACAGTTTCTAAATGCAAAATTATAAAATAATTTATGTCTTTGTAAAAGTGACATTTCTTTTTTCAATGCAGAATCACTGATGAAAGTAGTTAATCACAGTCAAACAGCAAGTTCTAGAGGCCAGGAATAAAATCCTGTTAGAGATAATTGGTAAATCAACATTAACAACTGATTGCTTTACTGTTTTGTCAACCTTGTCAGTACACTGAATAGATTTTTAAAAAACGCTTTCTGTGTATTATGACTCTCTAAAAGGAAGCTTGTATCTTCTTACGACCATATGAAGGAAAGTCGGAATTTTCTTAATCCTGTTTGAAATCACTTTTAATAAATTATGTGATACCAGTAGTTGAACATAAATATCTCATTGCAGTATATTCTAGCTAGCTCTTTGGAATTCAAACAAGCTTTTTGTAGTAGATGAAAAATAATATTGGTATGAGGCATGTTTATTAAAATTTTGCTGATCTTGCAATAAATTGTGTCTTATGTAGGATGTTTGTCTTCTTAGTGAAGCACAAAGAAGAGAACAACCGACCAAATACAGTGAACACACTTGAAAAAGACCTTGCAATATCAGAAGCATGTGCTATAAACATATTCTGTCTTTCCACAAAGAGACTTGCAGTCATTTACAAGAGCACTAATACATGAGGAAATAGAAAAATCCTGACATTTCTTGGAACTATTTGGCTTCTACTGTTTTTATCCTAATACTAACACTTGGGAATCCAGAACACTTTAGTCCACAGGTCCAAGTGGTACTTTACTGAAATTGGTAATAAAGTAACTAATTAATTAACTCTTTTCATGTGGCCCAGTGAATCTTTGAACCAAACGATTTGTCACCTTGATTCCCAAATTAAGACAAGAATAAATACAATCAGAAACTGAGAGTGTATCCATAATAACTCTGTCCTCCGGTTTAAAGGATAATATGGATGTAAGAGCCAATAGGAAGATTCTGATCATCTTTCTTCCTCTCAAAAAAGTAAAACGTGTAAAATCTCACGCTTGGGTAAAATTAGTACCACTGATAAAAGCAAGAGATATAGCAATGTTAGCTGCAATCATAGCATGGTTTCACATGTCTATTGTTTTGTGCAGAAGGTTGGTGGATCTTGGAGAATGAACAAATTATCATAAATTCAATAAGCTAGCGATCCCAGTTGCGGATGTTATTTCACGATATATTCATTATCACATTATAGTCATGTGGTGTCTTCCTGGGCAAATCAACATTAACTCCTCACAAGTTATATGCAAGTATTAATCTTGAATATGTTTTCTTCCTCTATCTTAAAAGTTACCAAAATAATCAGGATTCATTTACTTTAATAAAGTAATATTATATCTTTATTAACTTGCTTCTGTGGTTCTGTGTCACTCAAGAATTTTAATCTTCAATCTTCTCACTAAGGCTGTACACTACTCTGTTACCTTTATAATACCAGCTTCCTAAGACCTGATGAACACAAAACAGCAGGTCTGTCAGATGATTGGGAAAACACTATTGCTAGAGGATGGGAAATTAATCTTATAAAAAACAGGAGCAGGCTTCCTGAGTGAAAGTGGAGAAGTTAGAAGTCTAGAAATTTTGTAATATTCCTTTCAAAATGAAAGCTAGTTTGCTTCACCATGCACTCTATAGTACAAAGAATGAAAAATAACACATAGTACATTCTTCTGGATTTTTCAGGGAAAAAATATAATTGATTTGTGTGTGTTGCTCTGATTCATTTACAGAGTAGTTAAAAATGATACCAGTCTTGAGAGAAAAATAAAAAACAAAAGATAGCCTAATTGATTTGGGCTTTATGCCAACAGCCTCTCACTGAAACGTTATGACCTAAGGAATCCAATATTGTTCAAAGTGTCTGTGGCATACCTGGATAACATATGGCATTGTGGTAAGCCCTCACTCGAAGGGTCAAAGCAAAGTTTCTATGTTTTTAAGGAAAAGTCAGACCTCCAATGACAAGTAATTATTCTCCTTTAGAGAAATAATTATTGGCTTACTCCTGAGTCTTGGTAGAGATTGAATGCCTAATCATAAAACTCGGTAGCCAGGTAACCTGAACTGCCTATCATGTCTGGATGTTATCAGCTTGTATAAGCCAGAGAAATCAAGCATGTTCTTCAGATTTAAATCATGAAGTGAAAATGTAAACAGAATCTGAAAGCATATGTATGCTAGTTTAAGAAGTAACTAATGCTGCCACTGTATTTACCCCAGACATAATTCTACCCCTTCCTCAACTCACAACTACAGATGGAGTTGCATGCTGTAAATCAGAGCCAAAAGATTTCCTGAAGACCTTTCATAGTATGCTGGAAATAGGAAAGAAAAGTTGTAGCATTTCGGTCCCACTCATGAGTTGAATTATATAGCATCTAATTCTTCCGGCAAAAGAGAAAATGGCTGGATAAAACAAAGATAAAAATCTACATAAGTAGGGGGTGGACAATTGTTTGGACAGAGAAGAACTTGGAAAAAATGGTATGGTGGGATTGGTTACTTGGATGCTTTAGAAAGAAGTACATAGATGGAACTTTTGAAATGGATTCAGAGTGTGAAGATACTATGCAATATGTAAAATGTGAATGTTCACTAAAATTAGTTGGGACTCTCAATTCTTTAGTGGTTCTTAGTTGGCCTCTTTTCCAAACTACCTCACTGCTTGGCCAATGAACTCCATGTTCTTGCTGGCAGAGTCAGATGCTATGTGGCAACAAATACTTCCCTACTCCACAGCTTACTGGCTTTTGCCTCTGCTGAATATTTAAATTGCCAGCACCAGTGAAAGGGAACAAACCTTAATGTGTTAATCTCTGATGATCCAGCCAACTACACGATTTTGTATTAAAATACTGGGCTTCAGCTGGGCACGGTGGCTCACGCCTGTAATCCCAGCACTTTGGGAGGCCGAGGCGGGTGGATCACGAGGTCAAGAGATCAAGACCATCCTGGTCAACATGGTGAAACCCCGTCTCTACTAAAAATACAAAAAATTAGCTGGGCATGGTGGTGCATGCCTGTAATCCCAGCTACTCAGGAGGCTGAGGCAGGAGAATTGCCTGAACCCAGGAGGCGGAGGTTGCGGTGAGCCGAGATCGCACCATTGCACTCCAGCCTGGGTAACAAGAGCGAAACTCCGTCTCAAAAAAAAAAAAAAAAAATACTGGGTTTCTTCCATCATGAAGGTGATAATAATTTATGCAAACTAGTCTAGTCATTTACTCTGGATTAGGATTTTTCTTCCATTCCGGAAACACTTTTTCTAGCAACTCCATCTCTGGGCTTACATAATGCTTTATTTACAATTTTGCTTCTGACCAAATAACTAATTTTATGTGGACACAACTAAGATAATGGCCTAAAAATCAAAGAATTTACGGTTTTACCATGTACCTTATCCCAGAGAATCACCTGGCCTTACAGAGGGTTGAAATTGTCTGAAAACTGAATGGAAATAAGACCACAGATAACATCTAATAAATCAGACTGCTATCCAATGTGAAGTGGCTATATTTTCTGAATCACGCCACAACACAGGATTCAAGGAGTAGTATTATACCTGTTGCCCTCATACCTAATGAAACCCTAACAAGGTGTTTCTGTTCTTCCATTTCTGGATCCTGCTAGCCTGTGTTAGTGCACTTGCAAAAAGTTTTAGAACACAAAGATAAGTTGTTCCATTAGGGGACCCTACGGTGGTCTCACTGAATTGGAGTCTTAAATTGCCATTTTTCCATTTCAGGCTCTTTATGCTGCAGGACAAAGATGCAAAATAGAAAGTATGGATCTTGAATATGAAGGAGAAACAGGTTTGCTGGGGGTACGGTTGTGATATATTTAGACTCCAACGTCTTCTCTTGGGTGCCTCCTAGTCTGACACATAGAAATAAAATTGATTGGAAGACTCCAGAAACCTGACAGACTGCAGACGCTTCATACAGGTAGGACCATCAATAAATTATATTCCTCAGAAATCATAGTTGGATTTATCTCATCATGGAAAAAGCCTCAACTGCCTGCAGTGTTGGCTGATGAGGAAAAATGAAATATTAAATGATTAATGGAGAATAAAAGCATAAATATCAAGTAGCTTCTTCTAATATTTATGCTTTCATTCTCCATTTTCTTGTAACAACAGTAGAAATATATCTTAATTCGGGTTCTCTACAAAGTATAGCTTAAGGCACAGTTTATATACTAATGTTTTGGGGATGAGTGTTCAATTCCAGGAAAGTAACAGTGAAAGGAAAAAAGGAGAAATGAGTCAGGAAGAAGGAAAAGCAAAAACAGAGTATTGCATTTTTTAACTTTCCAACTTTCTTAAAAGAACCCTGCTGATTTCTAGGTCAAGGGAGTTTTTAGAAAAACTGTATAAAACCATTACTTCTAGGAATGGTCCATGATAGGGAGGAAGAAGATGCAATGAATCTACTGGATACTTTAAACTCTCCTTTCTTTCACTGGTCAATGTGATAACAGTCTCTCTCTTCCAACTAGTGTTAATCAGGCTCCCTTACTAACTTTGGAAAAGTCAGAGACTTAGTGATTTTATTTGTAATGAATGTGGGCACTGGGGCTGGCAGACTCAGTGGAGCCTGGCAAAAGCCCAGCCCTTGAACTGAAGAAGGCCGACACTATCTTGAATATTAGGATGTGAAGTGAAGTCCATAACAGACAGGGCTTAGTGTCATGCAACAGTTACCTCTGTAACTATTCTATCATAAAGTAAGTTAAGTCCTTGCGGTAGATGGTTCTCACGCTGCTGATGAAGACATATCCAAGACTTTACGGAAAAAAAAAAAAAAAAAAAAGGTTTAATGGACTCACAGTTCCACGTGACTAGAGAGGCCTCACAATCATGGAGGAAGGTGAAAGGCACAACTTAGATGGCAGCAGGCAAGATAGAATGAGATCCAATTGGACAGGGTTTCCCCTTATAAAAACATTATATCTTGTAAGACTTATTTACTACCACTAGAATAAAATGGGGAAAACCACCCTCACAATTCAGTTGTCTCCCATATGGGGGAATTACGGACGCTGCAATTCAAGATGAGATTTGGGTGGGGATGTAGCCAAACCACATCAGTCCTGAAGGCCTAGAGTACAAGTAATTCCTCCGAATGGATCTGGGATAGCACACAGACTTGATCCTGTACTTATGGGCTGTGGTATCTACCCATAATTTTACCCTTTCAGTGTCATAATCTGAGTTATGTGATTTTAACTTGTTTTTTATTTGTTCCCTTTCCTTGTTTCTTTTTTCTTAGATGCAGGGTATGTAGGCAGTGGCTAGTTTAACAGTTTTTAGTTCATAGAGAATATCTAAAAGCAATAACTAGAGGAGGAATAAAAACACTATGAGAATCTGGACTGGAAGAAGATGGCATTAACTGTTGACATTTTTGTTAACCACCTTTGGAGACAAAGTAAAGCAAAATTTTACTTGTGTAAGTGATAGTTGCATTGTTTTAGCTACATGCATTTTGTTGTAACTATTACTGTTTGGAAGTCTGAGCTTGGAAGACGGAGTTTTTGAATTGGAACAGATGAAGCATTGACTCATATTTCTCAATATCTTGTGAGCTTTACATATATTAATTTTAAGGATGGCATGGTATCTGCATTTATTTTATAAACAGCTATAACTTTAGACATTTCAAATTAATTTTTCACTTTGTCAAAACTACAAATACACACATGCATGCACACACATACATGTACACATATACAGCTAACAAAGAACTCACTGAAGAATGTTATAAAGTATAGCAAAACTAAGACATGCCGAACAACACAATCAGTTAAACCTTTGTTTACAATGCAATTTAAATTGCATATTTTGGAGTATACTCAAACTTGAAAACAGAGAAAATGATAAAATATTCCAAAATAACCACATTTAAAGAAATTTTGGAATTTTTAATAAATGAATCTCACTGAGAAAGATATTTAATTAGAATTTTATGTAAAGAGAGGCTAGTTTGTATTCTCTCCAACTTTATTAATAGAAATCTTGAACTTTTTGCTTAAGATATTAATTCATAGTATTTTTAACTTTTAGAAAGATTGGAAGTGGAAAACTGTCTTTTAATATGTTAAAAGAGGAAAACTGGTTATTTAAATATGATTTTATCTACCAGACATTTGTATTTTTTTCTATTGACAGTCAAATGTCATTTCAAAATCATTTTAATTTCTTATCAGAAAGCCACCAGACCAATTAGAGCACTTCAGCCAAGTGGTAGAAAAATATCACCCATAACAGGTGCACCGTATTCCCTAACCATCCTGTGATAGACCAAATCTTTGTCTGCAAAGTTAATGCTGTATTAGAAAGAGAATAATCACCACAAGAATAAAAACAAGCAATGTCATATAAAATATTCTGATTCTAAAAGTAATATATTAATGTAGAAAATTCCCAAAGTGGAGACAATTTTAACAACAAAAAATATACTTTATTATATCATTCATAGTTGACTTATGATGCTCTAATAAGGTCGACTTCTAGTTATATGTAAATATAAATGGTATGTACACATTTTTGACATTATATAATTTTGAGGATTTGATGTGTATAAATGTATATAATATTTTTGCATTGTAGTGTTTATCCTTCCTTGACTGTTTTAAAGACTATGATCTATAATATGTAACTCACACTTCCTGTGGATACATTATAGTTTTCTGATTGGACATTTTATTGTTTATCTGTATTATGACAAATAATACAGGATAAAGACCCTGTTATTTTCTTTTTTCCATTTTTATTTTTAGGATAAGATTCAACTTCTCAGAAAAGATATCAACAATTTTACATTTTTGATATTGGGTATTGTATTTCTTACCTGAAAGGTCCTAGTAGTTTATATTTCTAAGAGCAGGGTATTATACTTCCAGTTTCAGTACAACTACACCAAAACTATAATTTTTCTTTTTTAATTTAAGAAAATACAAACTATGTTTAATTTATACATAGTTTATAACACAAATTATGTTTGTATAGTAGTAATTTTACAATCAAAGTTTAGCAATTTTTACTTTCCCTTAGGAATTGCCTTTCACAATTTCTATCTAAATTTTTGTAATTTTCTTATGAATGTGTTTATAATAGTTCTTTATATGTTAAATATACTAAGTATATATAACACACATTTTTTTCTAGATTGTTTCTTAATATAATTTGTATCACATCTTAAAGAGAACATTTTACAGTCTTAACTAGTTTTATTTATCAATTTTTATGCATTTATTTTCTTACCCATTAGGCTGAGAAAGTTAGATAAATATTAATCATACTTATGTCTACTCTCTATGGGTTTACCTTTTGTTCTTAAGTATTTTGTCCATCTGAACTGTATTTTGGTGCTCAGGTAATTTAAAAAAAAAATAAATAATTACTCCAGCTGGATTCATCCCTCCTTTTAAATACTGGTTTTATGTACAAATAAAGAATATTTTAAGGCTTTCTGGCCTATTCCATCACTTTGTCTATTTGATACAGAAACATCACATCATTTTAATTATTTGTTTCTCTAGAATCACATGTAGCTGTCTAAAAAAGCATAAATTCTCTATTCAGTTTTCCAGAGTTGTCTTGTTCCCTCTATCCATGTATTTTCTCAGATAATTTGTAAAAATCCCTTGTCCAAATTCACATTTTTACTGAATGGCTCATTCTACTGAATTCTATTGAAATCCCACTGAAATGTTTCTGCAAATATTCAAGCTCACTTTGATGAGTTTTTAAATATTTTATATCTTTTTAGTCATTTACTTTTCAAATTTAGCACATACTACGTGTATATAAAGTATTATATGTACATAGTTTTACATTGCGTATATGTGCATATATTTGTGTGCATATATTTTTGGATTACATACAGGAATATGTGTGTACGTGTGTATAAATGAAATATATATAAAAGAATATGTATGTATGTATATGCGCAACTATCAATCTACTTATTTCCCATTCTTGCATTTTTAGCATCTATGGTTGTAAAATTTTATAACTATCCATTGTGTGCACAGTAATGAAGTTTTTCTCTAATAACATACTGAGATTTTGCATTATAATTCATTCTAAAGTATGCAGTTGGATTTAATTTTACTTGCATATTTAAGATTTTTTAATTTTATTAAAAGATTAATCTCTAGTTTTTTGTTTCAAGCTCTCAAACCTACTTTATAATGGTGAAAAATATCTCCCACATCTTTCTATCATTTTATACTCTATAGATGAATTTACATGTCAGAAGAAGTATTTTTCACATCAATTTTTGCTTTTTTTAACTCATCAGAAAAATCTGGTTCCTGCATTACTTCTGGTAGTAATTTTGTTATAGCTTTTTTTTCTCTCTGTTTTCTATGTTTGATGGTTAACTAATCTTTTGGGTGATTTTTAAAAATTTTTACTTAATAGGAAATCTTTCTTTTGACCTTGTGCAAATAATTTGAAACATATTCTGTTGTGTGTGTGTTTTAAATTTATTCTATTTTTTAATATTCTGATTCCTTTAACTTCTCTTGTTTCTCAATTATTTGATTTCAGTATAAAATATAATCAACACAAAACTCAACTGATTTACTAACAGTGTCCCTCAAAAGCACATTTCTACAAAACCTCATTATAATATTTCAGATTATACTTTATAGATACTTGGTTTACACCTTACTGTGGCTGCTTTTGATTTTTTAACACACACTTTAACTTTTCTTTTAGATAATTTGACAACTTTGCTTCTTATATGCCTTTCATAACATGTTATTGTCCTTTTGAAAATTGTATGAAATCACTCACAAAGAAAATTTTACTCTTTGGAATGACATGATTTCACGTTTAAAGTAATAGTGGTATATAGATTTTCATTTGTAAGTTTTGGGTATTTATGAAGAAATAGATTAGGAGAACAACGACAACAAAAATATTTGCTGACCGCCATAAGAAGGAGGGCAAGAACAAAACCAAATTGACCCAATCCTGATTGAAGCAAAAATGTGAGAACAAAAACCCTATTTTAAGGCAACCAAAGAATACATAAAGTGACTTCTTCAGAATACTCTTGTTTCTGAAGACAAGCCAGCTGAGAGATCATAAATGATTGGTAGTTTCTTTCTACAGGTATTAGAACAGGACAATCTAAGGTTAACAAAAAAGTACACTGAGGTTTTGCACTTACTTGGGTCAACTTTTGCCAATTTCTGTTGTCACATATTTTCTTACCAATAAAATAGTACCGTTGTTACATAAACTGCTTATTCTGCTTACCATGGAAATTTTCTATCAATCTGTAAACATGACAAAACTATATTATGAAATAGTTTTTATGGGTCTATATTTTAAAAAGGTTTTCCCAAGTTTTATGTTATGAACTCTTGCAACTCTATAGTTTTACACTGAACTTTTTAATTCATATACAATCCTCATATTCTCCTGTTTGTCTAAGAACTTGTTTCACGTGCATTCTTGAATAAAATTTATTTAAAAAGTTAATGTTTGATGGCTTTTTAGATGTTTGAATATTATTCTAATGTGAATAGCAGTCTATATTTTACTGTGGGCCTTTTTATGTTTATTCTAGATTTTAGATTATGATTATTGTGTGGATTATATTAAACTAGAAAAAAGGAGACAGGACAGAGTAAGTCAATGAATACTTCTGTTCTACTTTAGAAGGATTTTAATTAATCATAGAAACTTACTGAAAATACTCCATTGATTTCCAATATTTTAAGTACCAAAAAAAAAAAATGACATCTTGACACTTGTTAGTTTATAATAAAATATCAAAGAAAACATTTGTTTAATTGTTTTCCTGCATTTAACAAAGGAAAGAAGCTAGGAAAGAGGGAAAAAATGAAAGTAGGGTAAATATTCTATTTATTCTTTCTCTATATTATAATAAATTAATGTCAAACTTTCTCTCCTGTGAGTTTGGGAACATACCATGCCACATATTCATATCATTTATGATCAACCAGAGACAGTTTTGAGAGTGAAAAAGAATACTTCATTAATTATTCTAGGAAAGCAGGCATAAAACAGGACTCTCCCAGGCAAACTAGAAAGCATAGCTAAAACACTATAATGGTTTGTCTTTAAAACATTAATTCACTTCTATTTTTATGAAATATTAAAATATAATTTTTCTTCTAGTAGTTTCATAACTTAGATCTGTCTTTAATTCATTTTGGTTTGATATTTGTACATGAAGGAAGAAAGGGACCTTGTTTTGTTCTTCAGATGGGTATCCAGTTTCCCAGAACCAATTTTTGAATAGACTGTCCTTTCCCTAATGTACATTCTTGGTGCCTTTAACACAAATGAGTTGACTGTAAATGCAGGGATTTATTTCTGGGTTCTCTATTCTGTTCCATTGGTCTGTGTGTCTGTTTTTATACCAATACTATGCTGCCTTGGTTACTATAGATTCGTAGGGTAACTTGATTACAGGCAATGTGAATACTCCAGCTTTATTCTTTTTGTTAATTTCTAATTTTTGTGGCTACATGGTGGATGTATGTATTTATAAGGTACATGAGATATTTTAATAGTCATGCATTGCATAATATAAAGTCATGTAAAATAGAGTATCCTTCCACTTAAGAATTTATTCTTTGTGTTACAAACAATTCAATTATATCCTTTTAGTTATTTTAGAATGTATAGTTAAATTATTATTGACTACAACCACCCTTTTGTAATATCAAATACTCGGTCCTATATCCCCACCTCCTTCCCACTTTCCCATTACCCTTCCCAGCCTCTTGTAACTATTCTTCTATTCTCTATCTTCACAAATTCAGTTGTTTTAGTTTTTGAATCTCACGAGTGAGAACATGTGATGTTTGTCTTTCTGTACCTACCTCATTGCATTTAACATAACGACCTTCAGTTCTGATGGCAGTGGTGGCCCATCTGGAGTGGCAGCTGCCAGGACTCCAGCTGCAGTGGAGGAAGCACAGCCTGGGCTGCACACTCCACAGAGCCATCAGGGGCTGGGAACTGGTGATCCCAGTGGAAGTCCCACTCCCTACCCATTTGTCTGGGCAGGGGAATGCTCTCAGGCACAACTTTAGGCACATCTCTGGACCCTGGCGTTCCTGCACTCTCAGGGGCCTGAGAAGCCCCTTGACCCCACAGGCTTGGAAGTGCCTGCTTCTGCACTGTCTGGCCTCTCTATGCTCTTTGGTTCTTTTTTTAATATAAGATTATATCACCTGCAAACAAGGAAAATTTGACTTCTTTTCAATTTGGATGCCCTTTCTTTTGTCAGTTTGCTCTAGCTAAGTCTTCTACTATTATGTTGAATAAGAGCTTTGAAGGTTGGCATCTTTGTTGTGTTCTGAATCTTAAAGGAAAGGCTATCAGTGTTCTCCTTCAGAATGCTACTACCTATGGGTTTGTCATATGTGGCATTTTTCTGTTAAGATATGTTCCTTCTACACTCATTTTTTGAGGGTTTGCATCACGAAGAAACGTTGAATTTTACCAAGTGCTTTTTCAGCATCAATTAAAATGATCATGTGTTTTTTGTCCTTTATTTGGTTCATATATCACATTGATAGATTTGCATATATTGAACATCCTGGCATCCCTGGGATAAATTACCCTTGGATCAGGTAAATAATCTTTTTAATGTATTGTTGAATTTGTTTTGCTAATTCTTTTTGAGTATTTTTGCATCAGTATGCATCAGAGATGTTGGCCTAGTTTTCTTTTTTTTCAATGTGTCTTTGTCTGGTTTTGGTATCATGGCAATGCTGGCCTTGTAGAATGAGTTTCCACATATGCCCTCCTTTTTTTTCATTTTAGGTTTTGGGGTACATGTGAAGAACATGCAAGATTGTTGCATAGGTACACACGTGTACCTATGTGTATGTGATTTGCTGCCTTCCTCCCCATCACCTATATCTAGCATTTCTCCCCATGCTCTCTCTCCCCAACTCCCCACCCCCCATTGTCCCTCCCCTATTTCTCCCCAACAGACCCCAGTGTGTAGTGCTCCCCTCCCCGTGTCTATGTGTTCTCACTGTTCAACACCCACCTATGAGTGAGAACATGCGGTGTTTGATTTTCTGCTCTTGTGTCAGTTCTTTAAATGTTTGGTAGAATTCAGTAGTGAAGCCATTGGGTCCTGAACTTTTTAGTTCCTGGAAGGCATTTTATCACAGAATCAATCTCATTACTTGTCACTGGTCTGTTCAGGTTTTGAATTTCCTCACTGTTTAATCTTGGTAGGTTGTATGTTTCCATGAATTTACTATCTCATCTAGGTTTTTCAGTTTATTGGTATATACTTGGTTATAGTGCCACTAATTTCTCGGAATGAGTTGTAATGTCTCATTTGTAATCTGACTTTGAGTCTTTTCATTTCTTTAAAAATTAGTCTAACTAAAGATTTGTCAGTTTTATTTTTTCAGAAAATAAACTTTTTGTTTTCTTGATCTTTTATAGTATTTCCTTCACTTCATTTTTATGTATATTTGCTCTGGCCTTTATTATCTCTTTTTTCCTCATTTTGGGTTTGGATTACTCCTGCTTTTTTATTTTCTTAAGATGCATAATTAGATTATTCATTGGAATTTTTATTCTTTTTAATTTGGGCATTTACAGCTATAAATTTGCCTCTTAGGACTTTTCCCCTGTATCCCATAGGTTTTGAAATGTTGTGTTTGCATTACAATTTGTTTCAAGACATTTTTAAATATTCTTCTTAATTTTTTTTTACTGACCTACTGGTCATTCACAAACATACTGTTTAATTTTCATGTGTTTGTACAATTTCCCACATTCCTCTTGTTGATTTCTAGTTTTATTCCACTGTGGTCAGAGAAGATGTCTGATATTATTTCAATTTTTTGAAAGTTTTAAGATTTGTTTTTTGACTGAACATATGGACTATCCTTGAGAGTGATTCATGTGCTGATGAAAAGAATCTGTAAGTCTGTAAATATTAAGCCCATTTCTTTCATACTGCAGATTAAGTCTGATGTTTCTTTTTTGATTTTCTGTCTGGAAAATTTGCCCAATTCTAAAAGTGGGGTGTTGAAGGCCCCAACTATTATTGCATTGATGTTGTGAAACGAAAATATCTTGGGGCCCCAGAAATCACTAAGCTAAAGGGGAGAGTCAAGCTGGTAAACGCTTAGGGCAAACCTGCCTCCTATCCTATTCAGAGACTCCCTTTCACTCAGTGAGATAAATGCATATCTGGCTGCGCTGGGAGAGGCTAATCAGAAACTCAAAAGAGTCACAAAAAGAATTTGTTTCTTTTTTACCTACAACCTATAAGCCCCCTCCCTGCTTATAGTTGTCCCGTCTTTCCAGGCTGAACCAATGTTCATCTTATATATGTTGATTGATGTCTCATGTCTTCCTAAAATGTATAAAACTAAACTGTTTTCTGAACACCTTGGGCACATGTCATCAGGACCTCCTGAGGCAGTGTCATGGGCATGTGTTCTCAACCTTGGCAAAATAAATTTTCTGAATTAATTGTGACCTGTCTCAGATTTTTGGGGCTCTCAAGATTTATCTTTCTTTAACACTAATAATAATATATTTATCTGGGTGCATATATATTTATAATTTTTGTATTCTCTTTCTCAATTGACCCTTTTATCACTATAATGTGAATTTCTTTATCTCTTCTTACAAATTTTTCTTGAAATTTAGTTTGTCTGATATGAATACAGCTACTTTTGCTTTTTTTTTTGTTTCCATTGGCATGAACTATCTTTTTACATCTCTTTATTTTTAGTCTATGTGTACATTACTAGGTGCAATGTGGTTGTTGTAGTTAGCATATCACTGGGTCTTGTTTTTTTAATCTGCTCTATGTCATTTGATTAGAGAGTTCCGTCCAATTAAACTCAATGTTATTATTGTTAAGTAAGGACTTACTCCTGCCATACTGTTATCTGT
Organism: Sapajus apella; assembly: GCF_009761245.1. Classification (NCBI taxonomy): domain Eukaryota; kingdom Metazoa; phylum Chordata; class Mammalia; order Primates; family Cebidae; genus Sapajus; species Sapajus apella. The sequence continues at coordinate 71,327,321 of NW_022436946.1, read as the reverse complement.
TTTCTGGTCTTTTCTTCTTTCCTTCCTCCATGTCTTCCTTTAAGAAAAGGTAATTTTTCTCTCATGGTATGATTTAATTTCTTCATTTCTACTTTTTATATTGATTGTATGTTTTTTGACTTGTGATCATCATTAGACTTGCAAATAATATGACCCATTATTTTAAACTGACAATTTAACACTGATTGTATACACAAACACATGAAAATAATACTAATAACACTTTAACTTTGTCCCTCCTTTTTAATTATTGTTGTTTTTCTTTTGCCTTATTGTACTATGTCTAGAAAATTTGTTGTAGTTATTATTTTTATGGATTTATCATATAGTCTTTCTGCCTAAGTGTAGTTTACATATAGCAATTACAATGTTATAATATTCTGCGATTTTCTGCGTGCCTACTACTACCAGTGAGTTTTGTAGCTTCTGATGATTTTTTCTTACTCATTAACAACCTTTTCTTTCATACTGAAGAACTCCCACTAGCATTTCTTGTACTATAGGTCTAGTGTTAATAAAAGTCCTCAACTTTGGTTTTCTGGGAAAGTCTTTATTTCTGCTTTATGCTTAAAGGATATTTTTATCAGATACGCTATCCTAGGGTAACCGTTGTTTGCCTTCATCATTTTATAACATGCCAGAAAAATCTCTCCTGCTCTGTAAGGTTGCCACTTAAAAGTCTGCTGCCAGATATATTGGAGCTCCTTTGCAGGTTGTTTCTTTTTTCTTGCTACTTTTAGGATCCTTCCTTTACCCTTGATCTTCAGGAGTTTGATTATTAAATTCCATCAGATAGCCTTCTTTTGGTTAAATCTGCTTGATGTTCTAAAATCTTCTTATAGTTGGATATTGATATCTTTGTCTAGGTTTGGGAGCTTCTTTGTTATTATCTCTTTGAATAAACGTTCTACACCAATCTTTCTCTACTACCTCTTGAAGGCCAATAACTCTTAGATTTTCCCTTTTGAGGCTATTTTCTAGATCTCAGAGGTGTAATTTGTCATTTTTTTCTTTTATCTCCTTTATCTGTGTATTTTCAAATACCCTGTCTTCAAGCTAACTCTTTCTTCTCCTCGATTAATTCTGCTATTAAAGAACTCCATGCATTCTTCAGTATACCAATTGCATTTTAAGCTCCAGAATTTCTGCTTGATTTTTAAAAATTATCCAATCTTTCTGTTAAGTAAAATCCTGAATTTCTTCTCAGTGTTATGTTTAATTTCTTTGAGTTTCCTAAAAACACCTATTTTTACTTTTCTGTCTGAAAGGTCATATATGTCTCTTTCCCTAGGATTGCTTCCTTGTGCCTTATTTAGTTCATTTGATGAGGTCATGTTTTCCTTGATGGTCTTGATGCCTGTGGATGCTCATATGTCTAGGCATGCAGGAGTTAGGTATTTACTGTAGTCTTAACAATCTAGGTTATTTTGTGTATTTTCTTCTTACGAAGGTTTTCCAGGCATTCAAAGGGACTTGGGCACCAAACTCAATAACAGTGTGGCTTTTGCACACCCATGGAAGAACAGCCTTCTTGGTATTGGATAAGATCCAGAAGAATTCTCTTCATTACTAGGAAGAAATTCTTGTTCTTTTCCACTACTTTCTCCCAAATAAACAGTCTCTTTCTGTGCTGAGCTTCCTGGAACTCGTGGTGTCATGATACAAGGGCCCCTGTGTCTACCACCAATGGAACTGAGCTGATTCAGAACTGAAGGCAGCATAGCACTAGGTGTCACACAAGGTTCTCTGTAACCACTACCTAGCTATTACATTTGTTCACTCAAGGCCCTAAGGCTCTATGATTAGCAGGTAATGAAGCCAGCTAAATTTGTGTTCTTCCCTTCAGGGCAGCAAGCTTCCCCTGGCCCCAGGCAAGTCCAGAGATGATGCCTGGTAGCCAAGGATTAGAATCAAAAACCTTAGAAATTCACCTGATACTCTATGCTACTGTGGCTAAACCGGCATTCAAACCACAATATGAAGTCCTTCCTGCCCTTCCCTTTCCTTTCCACAGACAGAGGAACCTCTCCCTGTGCCCACCACCACCACCACCAGCCCATGGGGGCTTCTGCCATGCCACTGCCAAAGTTCTTCAGTCAGCTTCTGGTGAATGCTGCCAGGCCTGCGAGTCACCCTTCAGGGCAGTGAAATCCCCTCTGGCCCAAGCCAGGTGCAGAAATACTCTCCAAGAGTCTATACCTGGTCCTGGGGACACCAAGAGCCTGTTTGTTGCTCCACCCAACTGTGACTTAGCTGGTACTTAAGGTTCAAGGCAAAGTCCCCTTTACCTCTGCTTTTCTCAAACAGGAGTCTTTCACAGTCACCACAGCTGGGAATGTGATGAGTCATATCTGAAATAAGCATGTTGCAGAGCCCAAAGTCCATGGTGTACTACCTGGGTACTGCTGCTGGTTTTTCAGGACCCAAAGGCTCTTTAGTCAGCAGGTAATGAATCCTGCCAGAACTATTAATAGTTTCTGTCCTTCAAGGTAGCAGATTCCCTTTAGGCTGTTGGCCCAGGGTGTGTCTAGTAATGTTGTCCATGAGTTAGAGCTTGGAATAGGGGCCTCAAAACCATGCGCAGTGCCCTAACCTGCTGTGGCTGAGCTAGTATCAAAGATGCATACAAAGTCCTCTTTATTGTTCACTCTCCTCTCCTTAAACAGAAGGAAGAAGTCACCTTCTTTGCTGTTAGCTGCACTGCCTGCAGTAGGGAATGAAATGGCACAAGCACTCCCTTAGCCATGTCAGCTGGTCACATGCCAGCCTAGTTCCCTGGCTCTGAGCCCAACCAGGTACTAAAAGTTGCCTAGGAATTACAGTCCTAGTGTTCTATACTGCCTTTCAAATTTACATAGGACGCAAGAGCACTTTGGTAGTGGCAAGGCTTGCTGAGAAACTCAAGTTTTGACTACTGGGATGGGGACTTCCCCTCTGGCTACATCTTGTCCTGATGCTCCTTCCCTGTGTGGGCAATGACTGAGCTCAGAGAAGCTTTCCTCTTTCCTGTGACAAGGAAGCACTAAGTTCAATGTAAAGTCTCCCAGTTGCTATGCTTTCCCTCTGCCAAGTGCACAAACCTTCTACGCCACATGGCTGCTGCCAGGAGATAGGGAAGTAGTGGCAATTGAAAACGGTCTACCCTGTCCTCCTAAATACATCTTTTAGAGATTTTCAGTTAAAACTAGATACTGTAATTACTGTACATGTGATCTATACATGTACCCCAGGACCTAAAGTACAATAAAAAAATACACACACATATATATATATACATATATATATATATATATATATATACACACACACACACACATATATATAAATACATATATATGTATTTATATATATGTGTGTATATATATGTATATATATATATATGTGTGTATTTTTTTATTGTACTTTAGGTCCTGGGGTACACGTGCAGATCATGCAGGATTGTTGCATAGGTACATACATGGCAATGTGGTATGCTGCCTCCATCTCCCCATCACATATATCTGGCATCTCTCCCCATGCTATCCCTCCCCAAGCTCCCTATCCCCCACTGTCCCTCCCCTAGTCCCCCCCACCAACAGACCCCAGTGTTTGATGTTCCCCTCCCTGTGTCCACGTATTCTCATTGTTCGACACCCACCTATAAGGGAGAACATGCGGTGTTTGATTTTCTGTTCTTGTGTCAGTTTGCTGAGAATTGTGGTTTCCAGTTTCATCCATGTCCCTACAAAGGACATGAACTCACCCTTTTTTATGGCTGCATAACATTCCATGGTGCATATGTGCCACATTTTCCTTGTCCAGTCTATCATCAATGGGCATTTGGGTTGGTTCCAGGTCTTTACTCTTGTAAACAGTGCCACAATGAACAAATGTGTGCATGTGTCTTTATAATAGAATGATTTATAATCCTTTGGATATACACCCAATATTGGGATTGCTGGGTCAAATGGAATTTCTATTTCTAGGTCCTTGAGGAATCGCCACACTGTCTTCCACAATGAACTAATTTACACTCCCGCCAACAGTGTAAAAGTGTTCCTATTTCTCCACATCCTCTCCAGCATCTGTTATCTCCTAATTTATTAATGATTGCCATTCTAACTGGCGTGAGATGGTATCTCAATGTGGTATTTTTACCTGATTTCTGGTTATTGTGATGGTGCTTTTCTATGTGCAGATAGTTGTTAAAATCTGGTGTTCCTGCAGGGTGATAAATGATAGAGGATTCCATTCCACCATTCTGGAGCATCCTTCCAGCTTTATTCTTTTTTTCTTAGGATTATTTTGGCTATTCTGGGTCTTTTTTGGTTTCATGTAAATTTTACAATTATCATTTTCTATTTCTGCGAAGAACGTAACTGGTATTTTGATAGGCATCGCACTGAATATGTAGATTGCTTTGGGAAATATACACATTTTAACAATATTCATTCTAACCCATGATCATGGAAAAGCTTTCCAATTTTATTTCCTTTTCAATTTCTTTCATCAATGTTTTATTGTTTTCATTGTAGAGATTTTTTACTTTTTTGGTTCAGTTTATTCTTTGGTATTTTATTTGTAACTATTGTAAATGGCATTGCTTTCTTGATTTCTTTTTCAAATTGTTCACCGTTGGCATATAGAAATACTTCTGATTTTTGTATTTTTTTTTAAATTCCGCAACTTTACTGATCAGTTCTAACAGTATCTTTTTGGCAGAGTCTTTAGGTTTTTCTAAGTGTAAGATTATGTCATGGGCAGACAAGAATAATTTGACTTGTTCCATTTTAATTTAAATGTATTTTCCTTCTTTCTTCTGTCTAGTTGTTCTAGGTAAGATTTCCAATACTATGTTGAACAAAAGTGGTAAAAATGAGTGTCTTTGTCATAGAGGAAAGGCTGTCTGTTCTACCCAATTAAGTACGATACTAGCTGTGGGTTTGTTGTATATGGCTTTTATCGTGTTGAGGTATGTTCCTTTTCTACTCTGTTTTTTGAGAGCTTTTATCACAAAGAGATACTGAATCTTACCAAGATAGATATATTCATTAAAATGATCATATGGATGTTGTCCTTTACTCTCTTCATGTAACTACTAAAGGAAAGCATTAGAGAAGCACTCTAGAAAAATGGTAGAAGCAACAATTTCTTAAATAAGGCCTCAAAAGCACAGGCAAAAGAAGCAAAAATAGAAGTATGGGATCACTTCAAGTTAAAAAACTTCTCCACAGCAAAAAGTACAATCACCAAAGTGAAGAGACAACCCACGGAATGAGATAAAATATTTGCCAACTACCAAACTGACAAGGGATTAATAGTCAAAATATATATACAGATCAAACAACTCAATAGGGAAAAACAAATAATCTGATTTTTTAAATGGGCAAAATATATGAATAGACATTTCCCAAAAGAAGACATACAAATGGCAAACAGGAATATGAAAAGGTGCTCAACATCATTGGTAATCAGAGAAATGCAAATCAAAACTACATTGAGATATATCTCATCCTAGTTAAAATGGCTTTTATCAAAAAGACAGTCAAAGGGCCAGGGAAGATGCTGCATCTTATGTTATGGTGGCTATGCCTTGACCTATGCAGCCTTTGATGGAGTCGGCAGAGGCCCTGAGCCCTGTGTCTCCTCCAGAGCAGAGATGGCCATATGAAGTGTTACGCAGGCAGAACCTGGTATTGATAGGAAGCATTTTTAGCATCCTCCTTGTAACAGTCATCCTTATGGCATTTTGTGTTTACAATCCCATTTGGCATCAGTAACAGCCAAGCAAATAAGTTCTTCTATAAGCATTTGTGAATAGGTTATGTTGCATAAATGCCAGCGGAGAAGTTGGATAAAGAGCTTTCCTACTTGGAAATGATCTCTGGTCTGAACAGTTGGTAAATGCTAAATTATTTAGGAAAAAAAAGCTACTAGCAACCATTTTTTCCTAACACTGTAATGCAAATATTAGGTTGGTGTAAAAGTAATTGCAATTTTTGCCATTAAAAACAATGACAGAAATGCAATTAATTTTGCATCACTCTAATACACTGAGTCTGCTTCTTGGTGTTTCTTTTCTAACTGTACTTGTTAAAAGAAAGACCTGAAATTTCCAAAGTTCAATGTTAAAGATGGAGTGCTTATGAGAAAGAAAACATGATAACCTTGTAAGTATATGTAAGAATCACACTAGAAAGAATTATTAATGCTTGAAAATACTAATAAAAGGGAGACTTACCATGTAGACATTACCTATTTAAGAGCCAATTGGTCACAGTGGGCTAAGAATCACAAGTGTGTGTGTGTGTTTATTCCATCTTGCTTGGCCTAGAATGTGCTGGTTGAAAATTGGTGTCAGCTGCGGGGAACTTGGGCCATCTGAGTGGATCTGGTCCTGCACTCAGGTACCCTCTCTGAAGTCAGGGTCATATCAGGTAGAAGACCTATTACTATGTGCACCCTTGGCTTGGAAGACTCTAGGTATGCATTGGAAATGTTACTAGTTGACCCATCACAAAAAGGGCTCCAGACACATTGATCTCCTTGTACTGCACTTAAGTGTTTCCAGCCCATGGTCTGAAACCTGAGGTAGATTTTCATATTTGGAATCTAAGAGAGGGTCAGCAGGAGCTCATTTCAGCCCTAGGTCAGGAGGGCCTAGCCAATTGAAGTATACATTCACTGTATAGGTGACTGTTCATTCACACAAATTTCATCTCAGCTTTGAAAATGCAAACAATTCCATCAAAAAGTGGGCAAAGGATATGAACAGACATTTTTCAAAAGAAGACATGTACACAGCCAACAAACATGAAAAAAAATTCATCATCACTGGTCATTAGAGAAATGCAAATCAAAACCACATGGAGATACCATCTCATGCCAGTTAGAATGATGATCATTAAAAAATCTGGAGACAACAGATGCTGGAGAGTATGTGGAGAAATAGGAATACTTTAACACTGTTGGTGGGAATGTAAATTAGTACAACTATTGTGGAAGACAGTGTGGCGATTCCTCAAGGATCGAGAAATAGAAATACCATTTGGCCTAGCAATTCCATTACTGGGTATATACCCAAAGGATTAAAAATCATTAAGACACATGCACATGTATGTTCACTGCAGCACTATTTACAATAGCAAAGACTTGGAAACAACCCAAATGCCCAACAATGATAGACTGGATAAAAAAAATATATGGCACATATACACCATGGAATGCTATGCAGCCATAAAAAAGGATGAGTTCATGTCCTTTGTAAGGACATAGATGAATCAGGAAACCATCATTCTCAGCAAACTGACACAAGAATAAAAAAACAAACACTGCATGTTCTCACTCATAAGTGGGTGTTGAACAATGAGAATACATGGACACAGGGCGGGGAACATCACACACCGGGGCCTGTCGGGGGATGAGGGCCTAGGGGAGGGATAGCAGGGGGTGGGGGGATTGGAGAATTGGGGAAGGATAACATTAGGAGAAATACCTAATGAAGATGACAGGGGGACGGAGGCAGCAAACCACCGTGGCATGTGTATACCTATGTAACAATTCTGCACAATCTGCACATGTACCCCAGAACTTAAATAATGAAAAAAAAAGAAAAAAAAAAAGAAAATACTGCTATTAGTTTGTACCATTGGTAATCTGGACTTTTTCCCCTATTGAAATGATACTTCATACTTAAAGTGGTTTATCAATATTTAACATGCGAGATTCAATTTTACTTGTTATTAAAGCGCTGATTTTTTTTAAATCAGGCACTTAATGTGAAATAATTGACGTCAGATACTGTAACTGTTTGACTTAAGATTTCTGTAATCTTTTAACATTAAATCATTGAAATATTTACCGTTCTGTGCTTTTGTGCAAAATGTCAATTAAAATTAAAGTAAAATCCTAAAGGAAAAAAGGCAATAATGGGTGCTGGTGAAGTTGTGGCAAAAAAGGAGCCCTCATGTACTGTTGGTGGGAATGTAAATTAGTAAAACCACTAAGAAGAACGAATGTAATTTTCTCAAAAAACTAAAAACAGGACTGCCATATGATCAACCACTGGGTATGTATCCAAAAGAAAGAAAATCAGTATTATTGAAGAGATGTGTGCACTCCCAAGTATATTGCAGCACTATTAACAGTAGCCAAGACGATGGAATCAACCTAAATGTCCATCATAAGATGAATGAATGAATAAAGAAAATGTAGTATATATACACTATGGAATATTATTAAACTGTAAAATAGAATGAAATCCTGTCATTCATGCCAACATGAATGAACCTGGAGAACATTATGCTGAGTGAAATAAACCATGCACAAAAAGACAAAGATCATACATTCTAACTCCCATGTGGGCGCTAAAAAGTAATTTAATTCATAGAAATAGAAAGTAGAATGATGGTTACCAGAGGCTGGGAAGAGAACACAGCAAGGGTTGAAATGGGAATGGTTAATGGGTAAAAAATATGGTTAGATGGAAGAAATAAGATCTAGTGATTAGTAGCACAATGAAGTGACAATAGTTAACAAGTTATTGTATATATTTTGAAATAACTAAGAGTGGAATTAGAATGTTCCTAATAAAAATAAACAATAAATACTTGAGGTGATGACTATCCCAATTATCCTGATTTTTATCATTACATATTATGTACTTGTATCAAAGTATTATGTATTCATAGTAATTAAGTTTTAAAAAGAGTTTTGAGTTATGCTCTAATTTATGCAATATATCTAGTCTTGTGAAAATTGAATGTAATTTTGGAATTAGTTATAAGATAGATGTAGAAATACCTAAAATTAATGTTTTATTTTTTTTATACATAATTGTATGTATTTATGGGATATAATGTTATGTTTTGATATGTACATGCAATGTGTAATGATCAAATCAGTGTAATTGAGGTATCTATCGCCTCAAACATTTGTCATTTATTTCTGCTAGAAATATCATCTTCAATTGGTAGAAACATTAAATACATTAGTTTGAAGTTTTAATAAACATTCCCTTATTTAATAAGATTTAGATAAAAAAAATCAAACAAAAAAAAGATGTTTAAAAAATTTTTTTTTTTTTTTTTTTTT
>NW_022436946.1:71281480-71317849 GCF_009761245.1 Sapajus apella | reverse complement strand
TATATAGAGAGCTAGCTCTCTATATATATTCATATATATAACTCTCTTTATATATATGTCTAAGTATTATGTATTATGAATACATGAATACATAATACTTAGACATTTATAGGGCACATATATATATACATGCATATACACACACACACACACACACACACACACACACACACATAGAGGCCTAAATATATTTATGTGTGTGTGTGAGCGCATATATATATATATACACACACATATATATACACACATATATATACATATATATATACATATATATATACAGACGCACACACACACACACACACACACACACATATAAATATAAATATAAAATAATAGTGAATATTTTTTTTTTTTTTTTTTTTGAGGCAGAGTCACAACTCTGTTGCCCAGGCGGGAGTGCAGTAATGTGATCTCCACTTACTGCAGCCTGGACCTCCTTGGACTCAGCTGATTCTTCCACCTAAGTACTAAGCCTCCCAAGTATCTGAGACTACAGGTGCACACTACCACATCTGGCTAATTTTTTTACTTTGTAGAGATGAAGATTCACCATGTTGCCCAGGCTATTCTCAAACTTCTGGGCTCAAGCCATCTGCCCACCTTTGCCTCCCAAAATGCTAAGATTACAGATGTGTAACACCATATCGGACTATAATGTTTTTAAATGCATAAAATAACATATAAATTATAAATACAGGCCAGGTGCAGTGGTTCATGCCTGTAATCCCAGCACTTTGGGAGGCTGAGGCAGGTGGACCACTTGAGGCCAGGAGTTTGAGACCAGCCTGGCCAACATGGTGAAACCACATCTCTACTAAAAATATAAAAAAATTAGCCAGGCATAGTGTTGGACACCTATAATTCCAGCTACTCAGGAGGCTGAGGCAGGAGGATCACTTGAACTTGGGAGGAGGAGGTTGCAGTGAGCCGAGATTGCACCACTGCACTCTAGCCTGAGCAACAGAGCAAGACTCTGTCTCAAAGAAACAAAAAAAAAATTATAAATACAAACAATAATTTTGAAGTACAGGTATCAAAACACTCAAAACGCGTTTGCAGTATAGTAATATGCATGCTTCTTTATTAAAGCACAAAATTGCAAGATATTGGAGATGGTCTAATAAACTATAACTTTGAAGTGACTATAAATGTAAATAGTACTTTCTGTTCTATGTTATGGAAAAATAAAATTTCTATTGATGACAAAATCACATACTCTGATATTACTATTATTATTATTTTATAATTTCAACCTTATCTTCACCCAGAACATACATATGCAGGTTTGTTACATAGGTATATTGGGTAATGCTGAGGTTTAGGGTATGAATTCTGTCATCCACGTCATGAGCATAGAACCCAAGGGGCGTTTTCTCAACTCTCCCTTCCTCCCTTTCCTGCTAGTAGTCCACTGAGTCTATTGATTCCATCCTTACATTCATGAATACTCAATGTTTAGCTCCCACTTATAAATGAAAACGTGATATTTGGTTTTCTGTTCAGGCATTAATTCAGTTAGGATAATGGCCTTTAGCAATATCCATGTTGCTGCAAAGGGCATGATTATATTGTTTTTTATGGCTGTGTAAAATTCCATGGTGTATATATACCATATTTTCTTTATCCATTCATCCAATGATGAACACTTAGGTTCATTCCATGTCTTTGCTATTGCACTATTAGCAATATTATTGAAATATGTTACCTAAATTTAAAAAAAAAAAACACCTAAATTTCAATTAGAAATTAGTGAAAATAAAGACGCATTTCTCCCTTTTCAAACTCAAGGACTTTCTAAATGATTCAATCCAATTTAAGGACAACTGGCTTAAAATAATTATGAGAAAGCCGAAATAGTAAAAGCTTGACTAGGTTCTAAAAGGTGCTAAAAATAATAAGCTGTCATATAAGTTGACCTTTCTATAATTTGTGTCTTTGCTTTTCAGAATTACAGAAAAAACTAAAATATAAATTTATATACACATATATAAATTTTCTATAACACTTTACTAAGATATTGAGCTTACAACTGTGGAAAAATACATAATTCTGGAAACTAATTATCAAAGCTGCCCAAATTACTCAATTACAACCTGCTTAGAGATAAAAAACCTCATTTATTTCACCACAGTGAAGTGGATACTGCTTTCTTTATTCTTTTTTTTTTTTTCTTAATGAGTTGAAGTTATTAGACAAGCAGTAAATAATGGCATACAGATCTAGGCCAATCAGCATTTAAGTCTCAAAAATAAGGCACATTTTTCTGAATTAAAAGATACAAGTTAAACTTTTCACTAACTAGTGAAACTGCATCATTTATGTAAAATGGTGATGAACTACAATGGATCAACTTTAGAAAAGGTCACATTTCAAATAAAAGTACTCTGCCACTTTTATTAAGATTTCATTAAGGTCATAAGAGGTGTTACTTATTTACAGAAATGCTTTCGGAATTATTAAGGGCTGAACAAATTTTTTTTCACCTAATAAAATTGCTTTGTATAAGCTCAAATCAGTTCAAATTAAACTTCTTCAACCCATCAGCTGTTTATGAGTAAAATGACGAAGAATAATCTGAATGATTTTTTATACAATGCAATGTATACAGGAACAATTAAACTGTGTACCCTGTGCATATACACATTCGTGTGTGTGTGTGTGTGTGAGTGTATTTAGAGAGAAAGAGACAGAGAAACAGGAAGTGTGGGCTAACACAAATTTATGAACAAATAAAATGTATCCATATAATAAAAGAATACATATGAAAGTATCTTGTTATAAATGTCTTAAGTTACCATTAATATAGGCTAAGAATTTGGCCAAAGTGCTCAAAGATGCTAGAAACTAGAAACATAAACATACTTGTGTAACAGAAAGTATGTTTATGTATGTATATATTTTATATGTTTTATATATATATATACACACACACACACACACACACACATATATATATATATATATATACCTTTTTTCCTGAATATATATATATACATATACACACATACGCCTTTTTTCCTGAATTTGTCTGTGTTTGCAAGTGGGTTTAGTTATACAAGGTTTTAATAAAGAGATTATCCCTAAGGCTTTTGAATTATTTAGAGCGCTATTTAGACTCTAGTGACCTGGATCAGAAGCCACTGGCCCCATCAGAAGCCATCTTTTCATGTTAAGTCTGGGGAACTGACTGGATAGTTAACACAACAACAGGAAAGACAAAGAAACAGCTGGAGCTCAAGAATGTTAGAAGTTTGGGGTTCAAACAACAAGAAGGCCACATCTCTATCTCTGTCTTTTCCATTATTATTGTTTCTTCTCTTAGGCTGGCAACTTCCCAAAGTTCTAGAATCAGAATCATAAGCCCTTGTACCTCCCATACTTCATAATTCATATTTTTGCTCTATATTTTATATGTTACATGTTGAATATAGTTAAACATCTTTTGACACAATTCTAAAATGTGTGAAGGAGAATTCAGATTAGTCTGTCTTTGCTCAGGGACCAGCCACAGTGCAAATTTACCATGAACACAGACAACACACTACAAACAACATTCCTGTTGGAAAGATATATCTGGAGGATAGAAAGGAGTAATTGGCCAAGATAAGAGACTACTCTTTAATAAAAGAGCAGTGCTTAAAAGGTAAAATAATATATGTCCACTGCAAGACACGCAATGTAAAAATAAAAACAGTGAAATAAAAAAAAAATAATTTAATTACTGGAATAGCCTAGATAAGATTTTTAAGTAAGAGAAAAAACTTTGAAGGTAAGAAAAAGTTTTAATAATCAGCATTTTATTTCTAACCTTTCTTCCTGATAAAAAACATAACTACAATAAAATGACAACATTCTCAAATGCATACCACCATAGAAAATTACATTAGTATATAATTACCAATTTAAATTCAAGGGAAAATATAATCAATAATTCAATGCATTTTAAGGGCAACTGCATACAATAAAAAGGTGGGATTCTTCATATAATATTTAAGGAACTTCATACAAAGATACTAAATGCATCAAATTATGCACAGTAAAAACTCAGTAAACACATAAGCTATTAATGGTAGCAGTTTTGTGATAATTTATACTCAAACTTTGACATAATACATATACAATAAATAAAGATATAAAGAATGAAGTTAATATGTTAAACTTGAAAATTTGTATCTTACAAAACTAAAACATTTCTCTTCAAGCATCCCCATTCTGAAATGAATGGATGCTATATTAAGCCACAGGGTCAATATCAATAACTTCTTAAAAAGTTATGTGAACTATAATAGTTTCCCACAATGCAATAAACCACAAACCAATCATAGAAGGATAAAACAATGAGCAATTAAAACTTAGAAATACAGTATCTGAAATTCTACTGTATTAAGATTACAGTATTAAGACCATATTAATGGAATATTCATAATGTAATATAGGCCTTGATAGTTAAAAGTGATGATCATGTAACAGAAGTATATTATTTTAATTTATTGTATTAATGTATTGATCAATAATTAACTGGTAACAGTGATGATACATGTCAAAGGCAAGAAAAAATCATAACTGATTCTTTTTTTTTTTTCTTAAAAGGAATCTGATCAAATTGGAACTAAATTATGATTTAAACTTGGCAAATCCTATCTCTTTTTAAAATTTGCCTATAGTTTATTTTTTAATTCTTTAAATTTTAATTTTTATGGAAATTTAGGTGTACATATTTACGGGGTACAAGAGATATTTTGATAACAGGGATGCAATGTGAAATAAGCACATCATGAAAAACAGGGTATCCACCCCTCAAGCATCTATTCATTGAGTTACAAGCAATTTAATTATGCTCTTATTTTAAAATGTACAGTTACTATTGACTATAGTCACCTGGTTGTGATATCAAATACTAGGTCTTATTAATTCTTTCAATATTTTGTATCCCTAACCATGCCCAACTACCTCCAAATCCCCAATACCCTTCAAATTCTCTGGTAACCATTCTTCTACTCTCTATCTTCATGAGTTTAACTGTTTTGATTTTTAGGTCCCACAAATAAGTAAGAGGATGTGATGTTTGTCTTTCTGTATCTGGCTTATTTCACTTAACAACAATCTCCAGTTCCACCTATACTGCTGCAAGTGACTGGATCTCATTATTTTAAATGGCTGAATAATACACATTTTGTTTATGTATTGCAGTTTCCTTATCCATTCATCTGTTGATAGACACTTAGGTTGCTTCCAGTTGATAGCTACTGAGTGTAGATATCTCTTAGATATACTGCATTCCTTTCTTTTGGGCATATACCCAGCAGCAGGATTGCTGGATCATATGGTCACAATTTTTAGTTTCCTGAGTAACTTCCAAACTGTTCTCTCTAGTGGTTGCAGTAATTTACTTTCCCACCAACAGTGCACCATGGTTCCTTTTGTCCACAACCTTCCCAGCATTTGTTATTGCCTGTCTTCTAAATACAAGCCATTTGTTTTAAGAAGGCTTTTTAGATACCTGAAATGACTAGGGTGTTGTAATATGAGCTGTTTCTGCTTTAGGGAGCGCCCAAAACTCAGTAACACAACTGTTCTTGAAGACTTGATGATCTTGTACAAAACAGAGGAGAAGTCTCTGGATTACCAGGCAGAGCCACTAGTTCTCTTCTCTTACTTTTTATAAAACACACAGAGTCTCTCCCTCTCTTCTGAGCCACAGAAAGCTGGGGTTGGAGTGACACAAGCACCCTCGTGGCCACCACCTCTATGACTGTGCTGGGTCAGACCTGAAGCTAGCAGAATGCTGGGTCTTGCCCAGGGCCTGCTATGGGTGGGCATCAGCTGATTTAGCCTGGGTCTTCTTCCTGCTCCAACAGAACAGCCCTCAGTTCAATGCCTCACAATTGCTGTGTTCTCCCTCCCCTAGTGCCTAGAGATTCTCTCTGCACCGAGCCGCTGTTGCTGGGGATGAAGAAGGGATGCAATTAGCAATTCATGACTGCTTTTGCTATCTCTTCAGTGCCTCTTTCAGCAATATAGAGTTAAAACCACGTACCATGAGTGCCTCTTTCAGCAAGATGAAGTTAAAACGAGATGCCGGCCGGGCGCGGTGGCTCACGCCTGTAATCCCAGCACTTTGGGAGGCCGAGGCGGGTGGATCACGAGATCAAGAGATCGAGACCATCCTGGTCAACATGGTGAAACCCCGTCTCTACTAAAAATACAAAAAATCAGCTGGGCATGGTGGTGCATGCCTGTAATCCCAGCTACTCAGGAGGCTGAGGCAGGAGAATTGCCTGAACCCGGAAGGCGGAGGTTGCGGTGAGCCGAGATCGCGCCATTGCACTCCAGCCTGGGCAAGAAGAGCGAAACTCCGTCTCAGCTGGAAAAAAAAAAAAAAAAAAAAAAAAAAAACCAGATGCCATGAATGCTCACCTAATTTTCTGCTATTATGAAGGTATTTTTATTCTGTATGGATAGTTGTTAACTTGGTGTCCTTGCAGGGTTGGGGGATGGCGATTGGTGGAGATTTCTATTCTGCCATCTTTCTCTGCCTCCAGTACTACCATTTTTAAAATAACAGATAAATAATAAAACACTAACTAAATTCCAGTTTTTAAACATTCATATAAAAATTCTTCATGATTACCATTTGATGGCATTTTTCTGAAAGATCTAGATAAAACCAAAATACAAACAAAGAGAGCAGCCATTGGAGAAAAGGTGATGAAATTAATGTAAAGTATGGGTATATTGAAAACACCCCCAAAAATCTGATAAAAGTCCTAGAATTAAATGAGTTGAGCAGAAAGTCCTGAATGTGTCATAAATATTGAAAACCCAGTCACTTTTATAGTGACTGGCACTTTTCTATGCCAGTCATGATCAATTTTGTTTTTATGGAACACAGAATCCATTTACAGTAACAAAAACAAACTTTTAAAGATGCTAAAATACATGTGCCATGGTGGTGGTTTGCTGCATCCATCGCTCTGTCACCTACATAAGGTATTTCTCCTGCAGCAAACCACCACCATGGCATGTGTATGCCTATGCAACAAACCTGTAGGACCTGCACATGTACCCCAGAACTTAAAGAACAATAAACATATTTTTGAAAAACAGAAAACACAAAAAAGGTGCTAAAATAGCTAGAAATAAATTCAATGAAATGTTTGTGGCCAACCTGTAGTTAAAAAAATATTTATTAACTACTACAAGTAGTGATTTACATAAGTAGACATTTCTTATTTCTGAGTATTAAAAATTACGGCAATTCCAGTCAGTTTATAGAATCGATCCCCAGATAATTAAAATTTCAATCAAATTATAAGGAGGAGTAATGTACCAAATTAAGTATATAGTATTCCAAGAAAAATTATGAGATTAAATAATTATAAAAGTTTTGAAAAAATAAATACCTTGAAAGAATTCCTTCATCAACACTTGAAATACAATAAAATTGTAACATATAAAATAGTATGAGTGAAAAATTGAATACGTATAACAGTAGAAAAATGACAGACTTGTAATTATCATTCCATTTTTACTTATTTATACTTTTAATAAATCTGATAATCAATGATGTTGAGTATGTTTTCATACACCTGTTTGCCATTTAATGTCTTCTTTTGAGGAACGTCTATCTAAATTGTTTGCCTACTTTTTTTTGTTCAGATTTTTAGGTCTTTTCCTATAAGTTGTTTAAGCTATTTCTATATTCTGGTTATTAACTCCTTGTTATATGAGGAGTTTGCAAATATTTTCTCCCATTCCCTGGATTGTCTCTTCACTTTGTTGACGGTTTTCTTTGCTGTGTAGAAGCTTTTTAACTTGATATGATCACATTTGATCATTAAAGAAGTGCAAATCAAAACTACAATGATCTATTACCTCATCGTAGTTAAAATGGCTTTCATCTAAAAGGCAGTAACAAATGCTGGTGAGCATGTGGACAAAAAGGAACTCTGGTACACTGCTGGTGGGAATGTCAATTAGTACAACTACTGAGAACCAGTTGGAACTTCCTCAAAAAAACAAGACTAGAGTTATCATATGATCCAGTAGTAATCGCACTGCTTGGTATGCACTCCAAATAAAGGAAATTAGTATATCAAAGAGATACCTGCAATCTAATAATATTGTTTCAGCACTGCTCACAATAAATGAGATTTGAAAACAACTTCAGTGTCCATCAACAGATAAATGGATAAAGAAAATGCAGTACATGGCCAGGTGCGGTGGCTTACGCCTGTAATCCCAGCACTTTGGGAGGCTGAGGCAGGTGGATCATGAGGTCAGGAGTTCGAGACCAGCCTGGCCAACATGGTGAACCCTGGCTCTACTAAAATTACAAGAAAAATTAGCTGGGTGTGGTGGCAGGTGCCTATAGTCCCAGCTACTCCAGAGGCTGAGGCAGAAAAATCACCTGAACCCAGGAGGCAGAGGTTGCAGTGAGCCGAGATCATGCCACTGCACTCCAGCCTTGATGACAGAGTGAGACTCTGTCTCAAAAAAAAAGGAAAATGCAGTACATATAAGCAATGGAGCATTATTCAACCATAAAAATAAATAAGATTCTTTAATTTGCAACAACAGTGAAGGAATTGGAAATCATTATGTTAAGTGAAATAAGCCAGGCACAGAAAGACAAGCATCGCATGTTCTCACAAATTTGTGGAATCTAAAAATCAAAACAATTAAACTCATGACATAGAGAGTAGAAGGATGGTTGCCAGAGGCAACCAGAGGGTATTGAAGGGTTGATGTGTAAATAGGGATGGTTAATTGGAAATTAAAAAAAAAAAAAAAATAGAAACAATGAGTAAGGTCTACTATTTGACAGCACAAATAGGATGACTATAGTAAATACTAACTTAATTATACATTTTTAAATAGCTAAAAGAATGTAACTGGATTGGTTGTAACACAAAGAATAAATGATTGAGGGGATGCATATCCCATTCTCCATGATGTAATCCTTATACACTGCATGCCTGTATTAAAACACCTCATGTACCCCATAAATATGTATACCTACTAAGTACCCACTAAAATTAAAAATTAAAATATAAGCTAATATAAATTTTAAAATAAATAAATAATAAAAAATCTGAGACATACTATAAAATATGTATTAATTGGAGGAGAGAGAGATCCAAGATGGCTGATTACTAGCAGCTCAGGATTGTAGGTCCCAGTGAAAGTGCAGAGAACGAGAGGATGCCACACTTTCAGATGAATTTTTGTTGCTCACGGACCAGGAGATTCCCAGTGGAGGGGCCCCGGGGGTTGCCAGCGAGGCGCTTGTGGCCGGTGTGGCCGTTTTGCCGGCGCCTCAGCACGGCAGTTCTCGGTGCAGAGTAAATGGGACTGGGTCCCCTTTTGGTCGACACTTGGAGCTCCGGGAAAGCACAGTCACCCATTTAGCTGATTGTAAAAGGGACTAAAGAGGGAAGCCAGACCGGAGATTCGCAGGCAGAAAAGCACCAAGAACCTTAACCACGCTGTTTTAGCCGGCTCAGTGGGTTGCTCAGATTTCGGGGCTGGGAATCAACAAGTTGGACGTCGGTAATTACAAAGACGACAGGTAGATAAATTTACAATGATGGGAAGAAACCAGCGTAAAAAGGCTGAGAATACTCAAAATCAGACTCCCTCTAAAAGCGATCACAGTTCCTCATCAACAAGGGAATGATGGAGAATGAGTGCGTTCCAATAACAGAATTAGGCTTCAGAAAGTGGATAATAAGAAACTTCTGTGAGTTAAAAGAGAGTGGGGGTCAATATTCAATATCCTCAAAGAAAAGAATTTTCAACCCAGAATCTCATATCCAGCCAAACTAAGCTTCATAAATGAAGGAAAAATAAAATTTTTCACAAGCAAGCAAGCACTCAGAGATTTCATCACCACCAGGCCTGCTTTACAAGAGCTTCTGAAAGAAGCACTACACATAGAAAGAAACAACCAGTATCAGCCATTCCAAAAACTTACCAAAAGGTAAAGAGTATCTTCATAATGAAGAATCTACATCAACTAATGTGCAAAATAGCCAGCTAGCATTAAATGACAGTATTAAACCCACAAATATCAATATTAATCCTAAATTTAAATGGATTAATTGCCCTAATCAAAGACACAGACACGCAAATTGAATAAAAAGTCAAAAGCCATTGGCACGATGTATCCACATCTCATAAGCAAGGAGACACAAAGACTCAAAACAAAAGGTTGGAGGTAGACTCACCAATCAAATGGAGAGCAAAAAAAAAAAAAAAAAAACGGAGTTGTAACTTTCGTCTCTGACAAAATAGATTTTAATAGTAACAAAGGCTAAAAGAAACAAAGAAGGACATCACATAACGGTAAAAGGATCAATGCAACAACAGGAGTCAATGGTCATAAATATATATGCACCCAATATAGGAGCACCCAGATACATAAGACAAGTTCTTAATGACTTATAAAGGGACTTGGACTCCCACACAATAATAGCGGGAGACTTTGACACCACATTGTTAATATTTGACGTATCAACGAGATAGAAAATTAACAGAGATATTTATGATTTGAACTCAGACCTGGAACAAGTAAACTCAGTGAATATTTATAGAATTCTTCACCCCAGGTCCACAGAACATACATTTTTTTCAGTATCACATTACACCTATTTTGAAAGTCACCACATAAATAGAAGTAAATCACTCTTCAGCATTTGCATAGCATTTCACAGATTTAAATGAAATATTAGTTGGCTCTTTGTTATTTTCTTCCCTTATTCCTTCCTGTCTCCACTGTTAAGTACAATTATCAGCATAAAAGAGGTTTTTAATACCTATTTTTAGATTGCATTCCAGCCTGGGCAATACAGCAAGACTCCTGTTCTCTCTCCCCCTTTCTCTTTCCTTTTCTTTCTTTGCGGCCCTCCCCCCCCCCCCCCCCCGCGCCCCCCCCCCCCCCCCCCCCCAAAAAAAAAAAAAAAAAATATATATATATATATGTATCAATTGTTATTGGAAAATTGGGAAATTTGGGGGAAAGATACTACACTGAAATTTGTACTATGTACTCTAATAATAAATCCACCTTGATTAAATTGCTAATTTAAACAAATCAAAACTATTTTAAACAAAATAAGAAAAAAATTAATCAGTTCGGAATTAGGAAAGATTTGCTCAAAATAAAATAAGTGGAAGAAATTATAAAGGAAATGAAGGATGGATTTAACTACATTTAATGGAAAACAGAAAATCCCAAAGAAGTGGGGAGATATATTTACAGCAAATATGACAAGAAAAGTTTATATTCTCAATAAGTAAACAAATATTTTATGGATAAAGAATGCAGTCAACACTACAATTGAAAATTTAGTGGAAGAAGAAAGCATAAATATTCCTAGAGAAAAATTTAAATGAGAGATTGATATATAACAACTTCTCAATTTTCATAGTAATCAAAGTAGTCAATTTTATTTTTTTTGAGATGGAGTCTTGCACTGTCACCAGGCTGGAGTACAGTGGTACGATCTCGGCTCACTGCAACCTCTGCCTCCCAGGTTCAAGCAATTCTCCTGCCTCAGCCTCATGAGTAGCAGGGATTACAGGCACCTTCCACCACCCCCCAGCTAATTTTTTGTATTTTTAGTAGAGATGGGGTTTCACCATGTTAGCCAGGCTGGTCTTGAACTCCTAACCTCGTGCTTCACCCGCCTCAGCCTCCCAAAGTGCTGCTGGGATTATAGGTGTGAGCCATGACGCCTGGCCATGAATATTTTTTAAAAGATATCATATGCCAACAAAGCTGTTAAAACATGAAAACCAGTAAGCACTATTACTATCTAGCTGATGGAGATTATAATGATTATGAAGTGGTAATAATCTGTGATGGTAAAGGGGCTTCCAGAACTACTCAAAATACCACAAACTTGAAACAAGTCTAACAACATTATGAAAAAAAACTTGGACATGGTGTCAATATTTTATCAAACTCATGTGAGACCTCAGCTAAGAAGCAGTCACCTGAAAATGGTTACATTGTAGAATACATTTTCAAGAATTGTGATGGTAAAACCTTGGCAGCCTGTCCCTATAATCACTGGGGCCTGCTAATGTGCCTGTACTGTGCTCAGCTGCAGCTCTGGTGGTTTCTTTTCTGCAGCAATCCCTATGGTATTACTATGGGATTGATCCTCTCTTCAGATTCTCTGAGATTAATCCTGGTTACTACTTTTTCCTTGAAATGAGCTTGAGAGAATTGTTTGTTATAACTAAGTATAATGGTTATTTCAGAAGTTGGTGCTAGTTTTAGTTGCAGACAACTGATTCTTAAATAAATAAATCTAAATCTGGGATTATTTGTCTTGCTTCATTGGATCTGAGGTAGTAAGATTACAACCTGTACTATAAATTGAGATTCCATGGCCATAACATGCTCTGGCTAAACAAATTTCTCATTTATTATCATCCGTGGTTACCTGGTACTAACTGACCATTGATGGTAAGAGTTTGAAAGACTCAATGTCTAATTACATAACATAATATAATGAGCATGAGGACTATGAGATGGATTAATGGCTTCCTAAGAGCATCGGAGAAGGGTAGAAAGAGGATGGCAAACTCAAAGTTCTAAATTTTCTTATTCAAGGCAGAGTCAGAAAATCGGGTATTCTGTGACTGTGCTAAATGAATTTCTTACCACTTGCAACCATAGGAATAAGAATGCAAAAAATAAAAGTTGACATACAACTTTATGGTTGTCAATTTATAACATCAGTTGAATTACAACTTTGCCAAATCTCTTATGTAAATGTTAAAAATGGCATACTGGGAATGATATATTTTCCAAGAAATGAAATCAGAATTTTTGGAAAGAAATATATAGTTTAAAGGAATAGTTTACAACTGGAGGTACTGCCAGACCCAGAGGGCTCCTATAGCATATGGAGAGTCTTCTACTTGGGCATGCTACTGGCATTTAGCACTTGGCTACTAGATGTTTTAAATGCCCTAAAATCTGAGGGGAAATCCTGCACAAAAAAGAATTGCTCCACCTAAAATGCCCATAGCACTCCTATTGAAATCACTAGCTTTGAGAAATAATAACTCACCAGTTTGTGTTTCCCTCTTCTGCAGAACCATCCTCTGGATTCCTCGTAGATGTGGCTGTTTCGGTCTTGCTTGAAGCCACTTTGATAAACTTATCCAAACAGTTACCTTGAAAAGTGAAACCATTTGAATTAAGTCTACCTTCATTATCAGAATAAAATCTTAAATTACTTAATAAAAATAGGATTTTTTTCCCCTTACCTAAAAGTAGTCTAAAAATAGATAGTCAAGAACTTGAATGGATTGTTCATAGTCACTAGCATCCCAGGATCCAATTATCTTTCTATTTCCCACCTTTAGTGTACTGTCACATTGCCCAAGATGGCACCTTAAGCTCTAGTCCTAGTTCTAATACAAGACTGCAGGAGAGGAATAAGGAAGGATGAACTTCTCCATCTTTGAGGAAGCTTCTCAGAAAGACCATGTAACTTCTGTATTGCTCTCATAGACAAGACTTGGTCATACGCGAAGTCCAGGTGCAAAGGCTGGTGAAATGACCTATCTGCCTTAGGACATACGGTTGTCCATCTAAAAAGTGGGGTCTGAGATCAATGTAGAAAGATAAAAATGTTGTGATATACAATTAACAGCTTCTGCCACACAAAATCAATCCAGTTTCTCCTTGCCTGGCATTTAATACTTGGGTACTAGGGATTTTAAATGCCCTAAATTATGGGGGGAAATCCTGCACCAAAAAGAATTGCTCCACCTAAAACACCTGTAGCACTCCTATTGAAATCACTAGCTTTGAGTTTTAATAACTCCCCAGTTTGACTGTGCTTCCCTTTTCTGCAGAACCATCCTTGCTTCTAGACTCTGGGATGAAAAGATTTGTGCACTAAGATTCAGTATGTTACTGATATGGTTTGGCTGTGTCTCCACCCAAAATTTCATCTTGAATTGTAATCCCTATAATCTCCATAATTTCCATATGTCAAAGGTGGGACCAGATGGAGGTAATTGGGTCACGGGGACAGTTTCCCTCATGCTGTTCTCATGGTAGTGACTGAGATCTCCCAAGATCTGCTGGTTTTGTAAGTGTCTATAATTTCCTCTGCTTGCACTCACTCAATTATTTCACCCTGTGAAGAAGGAGCCTGCTTCCCCTTTGCCTTCTACCATGATTGTAAGTTTCCTGAGCCCTCTGGAGTCAATTAAACTTCTTTCCTTTGTAAGTTAACCAGTCTCTAATATTTCTTCATAGCAGTGTGAGAACTAATATAGTTGCTAATTGATATCATTTAATATTTGGAAACTATGTGGTGGGAATGGATTTTAAGAGTCACCACTGTTAAAGAAGGAGAATAAAGAAGGAGAAACACTGTTATATCTGATTGAATGTATTGATAGAGACATATTTATAAGAAATTTTAGATTCAGTGTACTAGCTGAGGTAGGTAGAATTAGCTTTAATTTTCTCCATTGTTTTACTGAAAAACAATGTTTTACTGAAAAATGTACTTACTAGTGAACTCAAGTTTGAGATGCAAGAAATTTATTTTAATATCAGAGTTAAAGTAATCCAATGGTATATGGAGAAATAAAAGTTGTATAAATTTATTATGTAAAACTTACTATGATTTTACAACTAAGAATATTGATTCATATTGAAATTGGTCCCAGTAGTAAGCCAGAAGAAGATCTTTTTACCTTAATACTGAGAAATAACACCGGAGATGGAAGGGCTTAAATCTCTGAAAAGTATTACAGTGGATAATTTTTGTAAGATAAGTATACCAGAAGATTCTGATATTAATGGGCTTCTTAATTTTAAAGATAATGAAGGAATTATTGGCTAGCAGAGGACAAATTGTGCTACTTAATTAGTAGGCAGAAGTAACCATGACTCCTGTAATACTCAGTAGGGATGGTGTCATAATCAAAATATTACCACCTATAGAGATTATTGAAATCATTATTGACCATGAAATCTACATGTTCAAATAGATGCAAAGCCAACTGAGGGCTACGCACTTCCCAGAAGTAAACACATTCTCAGTCTGACAACGGAGATGTAACACTAATACCATACCAATAGTCACGGCCCCTTGCCTAATCCCAGATTTGAGTCAGTTCAGGATTAACAGTTACTTGGATACAGGAAGGGAAAGATAAAATCAAAGAAAGAAATAATATCAGTCTGAATAGTAAATTTTTCTCGTAGCAATTTTCAATGTAACTTTTAACTTATAGTGACATAACTGCGGGATGGGTAAAAGGAAAAAAAAACATACACTATTCCAAAATGATTGGGCTGTGTGGTCACCGCTCAGAGTAGGGACTGACATAACTTGCGTGGTCTATCTATTCAGTTATATATGTGACTCACAGCATAAGAAAAACCTACCAAACTGGTGAAATGACATGTCAGAGGCTATACCCTTTCTCGTGTGTCATGTAATGAGCAGTTTAAAAGGAGCTATATAAGGGACCTGTACTTTTGGGCACTGCATCTGCATTTAGGCAGGAAGAATAAAGTAAGGCAAAAGACAAAGTCAAATATTTTATTCATGTGACTATGCCAGCCTTATTCAGAAAATACAGTCCTCTTCAGGTGCTTCTGAATTCCTGTTAGCCAGAACTATCACATAATCATAGCTGGAGAAAGTACAGGCATTCGAGTACTGTTTGGGCTCTGGCAGAAGACAGCACTACTGAAGCAGGTTTAAATGAGTTTTCAGGGAACAAATTATGCTTCAGGTCCAAGATGGAGCTTGAACAAATTTCATCTTATTAGGGGCCAAATGGTATCCCAAGCCCAACTTGTGTTAAAATCTTGCTTTTTTCAAGAATGTAGATAAAAAATAAATTTCTGAACCAGCATTCATTAATGGAGTTAAGAGTATTTTGATAAAGCTAAGAAAAGCCTCTTGAGCACCCCCTATCAAAATAATAAACTAAAAATACTATACATCTCTGTGGGAATCACCACCAAAGACTGAAAAACAGTAGGCATTATGATTCCTAACATATCACCATTTAACTTGACTGGCCTGTGCAGACAGAGGACTCTTGGAAATTTTATGTAATTAACATAAACTTAATCAGGTAGTGATTCTAATCACAGCTGCTATTCCAGATGAGGACTATTTCCTGGAGGAAATCACCACAGTTCTGAGTACCTGATACGTATTTATTGAGCTCTGTTTTTTTCCCACTTCCATCTGAGTTAGAAAATCGTAGAAGCTATTTGTTTTCACCTGACAGGGACAGCTGCACACACCTAGCATGCTATAGCAGGTTTTTACTAGCTCTTCATAACCGGACCACAATTAAGTCCACAGGATGCTTGATCACCCCACAGTCTCCAAGGCATCATTCTGATCTTCTTTGGTGATGACATCATGCTCAGAGAATGAGGTAAAACAGAAAATGAAACTACAGAGGCCTTTGTAAGACAGGTGTCAGAAAGCAGGGGATAAATGGCACTAGCCACTTAAGTAAAGCTAATGGCCAAGGAGTCCAAGGCATGTTTCCCATTTTTCTTAGCCCATATCACTTCATAAAGCAGTCTGATGCATGCAGGTAGTTTACTTAGGAGGTAATCCAAGGAAATAAAAGTGAAGGACTTGGAAAAGTAAAACAGGAAAGGTAAGAGAACCATTTTATTGAGTCAGTCAATTCACCTTAAACCATCTAAGTTGTAGAGAACGTACCACTGAACCATCTCCCTAAGAAAGAGAACAATTTATTCACTAGCTCCATTTCCCATTGGTCAAAGTGTATAGTTCAAAATTCTGAAGGGATGAAATCTGAATATGTTTCCACAGGATTCCATGCCATATGGTAAGAGTTGCCTCAGGACAGGAAGTACGAAGTAAGAAATATATGGTACTGTTCTACTTCCTGTGGAGCTGTGACATATACCTCAAAATTATCTGCTTGGGCATAGATCTAGCATTGTCGAGCCCCAATTATTTACAGACGGCCCATAGGGCATGCTATAGTTTCAATGTTTTTCCCCTTCAAATCTTATGTTGAAATTTGATTCCCAGCATTAGAGATGGGGCCTACTGGGAAGTGTTTGTATCATAAGGGTGGATCCCTCACAAAAAGACTAACGCTTTCTTTCAGGTTTGAGTTCTTGCTATATTACTTCCCTCAAAAGCTGGTTGTTAAAAAGAGCCTGGAACCTTCCTCCTCTCTTTTGCTTCCACTCTTCTCATGTGATCTTCACACACATCAGACCTTTCACCTTCTACCACAAGTGGAAGCAACCTGAGGCCCTCACCTAAAGCAGATGCCAGTACCATGCTCATTGTGCAGACTGAAGAATCATGTGCCAAATAAACATCTTGTCCTTATGACGTTCCAGCCTCAGGCATTCCTCCTCTTATAGCAAAACAAAACAGACTGACAGAAAATTGGTACTAGGAATGGGGTTTCACACTGCCAGTGGCTCTGTAATTACGGGGTCTAGAGGGCACTACTCCCGCTCCCACAGCTTCACTAGGTACTTCTCTGGTAGAGGCTCTCTGTAGTGGCTCTGCCCTATGGAGCTTTTCAATCTATCCTTTAAGAATCTAGATGGAAAATGCCAAGCACCTACCACTCTTGCATTCTGGGTGCTTGCAGATGTAGCACCACACAGATGCTACTACATTTTATGGCTTGTAATCTCTGGAGTAGCAGCCTAAGCAGTACCTGGGGTCATTTGCAGATAGAGCCAATGTGAATCAGGATGCAGGTAGCAGAATGCTGAGGTGATGCAGGGCAATAGTGCCACAGGCCAGTTTCTTGAAACAATTCTGTTCTCCCAGACCTCTGGGTCTTTCATGGGAGGCACATCTTAGATTTCTGAAATGCCTTTGGGGATCTTTTGCTCACTGTCTTGACTAGCAGCACCTGGCTCTGTTTTATCTATGCTATCTAGCAAGTGGTTACTTCATAGTACCCTTGGATTCCTTTCCTGAAAACATTCTTTCCTTCTCTACCACACGACCACACTGTAATTTTTTTTTAAATGTTCACTCTACTTCTCTTGTAATTATAAGTTCCACCTTTAGGTCATTGCTTTGCTGCTCTTTCTTAACATAAGCTGTTATAAGTAACCTCAGCAGTTCTTTAATGTTTTGCTGCTTAAAAATATCTTCCAGATACCTTTGATCATCACTCTTAAGTTCAGCTTTCCACAAAACTCTAAGGCATGAACACAATGCCGTGAACTTCTGTTCTATGGTATACAAGGGTTGCCTTTTCTACAGTTCCCAGAAGTTTCTCATTTTCATCTGAGATCTCATCGGCGTGACCTTCACTGTCTATGTTTCTATACACACTTTGTCACAACTATTACACCAATTTCTAAGATGCTCCAAACTTTGCCCATTTTTTAGTTTTCTTTTGAACACACCAAACTCTTCCAACCTCTGCCCATTACCCAGTTTCAAAGCTGCTTATATCTTTGCAGATATCTTTATAGCAACACTTCACTTCTTAGTACCAATAGTCTGTTTTTATGTGAGATAATTTACTTAAAATTTCATATAAACCTTCCAGAAAGCATTTACCTTGCAAATTCTAACTCAAAGTAGGAGACACAGTATTTGGTGAAATTCTTTCCATTTTCAAGGTAACAAATGGCACATTTGGATATGCTGTTACAACTCATTTGCTGAATGACCCAAAGGCTGCCAGCTTTGAATGGGTCTTGAACAAAAGACGGCTCTCTGCTATGACTGATATGACTAGACCACAGATGCAGTGTTCTTGAAATATCTATGCCAGATTGTGATGCTGAATAGTGACTCTTGCATTTTGCTAAAAAATTTACAGCAGATGTCCCTAAAGTTTGAAAGTAAATATTCTTTTGATAGGTAGCTTTTCCCTTCCTTCTACACTCCAATAAAAATGAAATCCTTAACTTCTAGGAGAGAATCATGAACCTGAATTACCTTTATTAACTGGGTATCATCTTATCAAGACGCATAGTTGTGGTGTCCACAGAAGCATACAAAGTGAACGTAGTGTATATGAGACTGAGTATAGGTAGGTGCTAAACGCACAAGGGAGTTGGATAAGCCACTTTCTCCTGTGAATGTTATGCCTAAACTTCCACTGTCAACCCTGTCTCGACCCCTAGCCTGGGTTGGGTTCCCTATGATCAGATAA
Organism: Sapajus apella; assembly: GCF_009761245.1. Classification (NCBI taxonomy): domain Eukaryota; kingdom Metazoa; phylum Chordata; class Mammalia; order Primates; family Cebidae; genus Sapajus; species Sapajus apella. The sequence continues at coordinate 71,298,652 of NW_022436946.1, read as the reverse complement.
TTGAGAAGGAAACGTTTTAGCCAGTTATTCAGGTTTCTCAGCAGGACACATTGTCACTTGATGGAAGCAGATTTATGTGACAGTCTCACTAATGTGACCATGAAGGGCACGCTGATGTTAGAAAATACTAATGATAACCTGAAATTCCAATAGTTATTCTTGTGACTCATTGATTCCTGGGTAATAGTTTGGTGGATAAACAAGAACTTGGAATGAGTAAGATTGGATGATTGAAGACAAGGTGATTTGGGAACAAGTTATTTAGTAGACTGGGTCTTAAATATAGGAATATTTTTATCTTAGGTGAATGTTTTCTAAAAATGTCTCCATTGCAAATGAGGCTTTCAATAATCAAATGGCTCATTGTACAGCCAACTCAGTGATTGTTCATTAAGCTTATTAGCAAGGGGTCCATATTGAAAAGAACAGATGTTACCGACGGGCTCAGTAGATTTTCCCTCTCCAACACTGACCTGGCTACTGGTACAGTTGAATGCTCAATTTGCCAGTAGCTGCATCTGACCCTGATCCTTTAATAAGTAACAAACCCTAGGGAATCAGTCAGCCAGCTAGTGGAAGGTTAATTATACCAGACCTTTTTTTTTTCATAAACGAGATAGCAATTTGTCCTCACTGGAACAGATACTTCAGACGAATTTTGATTTTTTTTCTCAGTTTGCCAATCTTCTGACAGTAATACCATCTGCAGGCTTTATTCAATTCCATAGGAAGCATCATGATATCACACTCAAATTTTTTATGACCTAGGAATTTATTTTTCAGCAAAGTAAGTAACTAATCTTCTACCTTTAATATGCTTCTTATTCTCATTTTATTGCTTTCAATGCTCAAATTTCATTTTCTTTCTGCAAAACATCTTTGCTGTCTATTCAAGAGATACTTTCTGGAATCAAATATCCTATTTAGCTAAATTAATATCCAGATATGTATGATAAAGGCAACAAGCATGTTAAAACATGTATTAAATTTCCCTGGCTCATTGAACATTTATCCTTATAAAGGCAATGAAATGTACAGTGAAAAGATTGTAGAAAGTCTCAGAAAATTTTTATCTCCAAATACCAGGGTACTGCAAATACTACTGATGCATAGACATGAGTCTTCCCAGAGGTCACAAGCATCTTTTGAACACCATTTCCTGAAGATGTTTTCTAAAGTAATAAAAAGGACAGAGCTATTGAGAGATCCAGGTGTTATGAAAAATGCGACTTTTTTAATGCAGATGGTACATCATAGACTGTTAATATCAATACATAGTTTCACCATCATTTTCTAAAGAAGAAACTTAGCAACAATAGTTTAGAATTCTTGTGAACATACATGTGGCTAGATTGTAAGCTACAGGATATATATGTTAATCGGAATCTTATTTTATTATTAAATAAAATGTGGTAACCATAATTTTAAAAAAGGAAAAAAACACAACTTTTTCTCAACTGCCCATTATTTTTAAAACTAATAAAACAAGTTACCTTCTCTTTTCTCTTTCTATGGGGGTTAGAAAACATAATACATCAAAACAATAAAAATTTGTGCCAAATATTGGTAAAATGTGTTAATTTTATTGTTGAAATAGTTTGGATGTTTTGTTCCCTCCAAATCTGATGTCGAAATGTGACTTTCAATGTTGGAGGTGGGGCATAATGGGAGGTATTTAGGTTATGGGTGTAGATCCCTCATGAATATCTTGGTGCTGTCCTCGAGGTAATGAGTGAGTTCTCACTCTGAGTTCATGCACAATCTGGTTGTTTAAAAGAGACTGGCACCTTCTTCCTCTCTTTCTTGCTCCTTCTCTCTTGCTCCTTCCCTTGCCATGTGACACACTGGCTCCTCTTCACCTACCACCACGACTGCAAGTGCCCTGAGGCCCTAACCAGAAGCAGATGTTGGCACTATGCTTCATGTAAAGCCTGCAGAATTGTGAGCTAAATAAACCTCTTTTCTTTATAAATTACCCAGCCTCAGGTATTTCTTTCTAGAAGTGCAAATGGACTAATATAATCACACAGAGCTATTATTTTTATAGCTCTGTCTGATTATATTAGTCCATTTCTCCCATAAGAAAAGCTTGTAATTGCTCAATTATTCTCTCATAATGATTTCACACTTCTATAAGTATACATACCATCCATGTGCTGTAACTGACTTTATGTGCTATTTCTAAAACAACCAGATGCATTTGAAGCACATGTTAATTTTAAAAGATTAGCAATATGCATATTATGCATTAAACATCCAAATTCCATTAGTCCTCTGTCACTGGTTCTTTATGAAGCCAAACACACAGTTGATTCAATAAATTATATATATATAAACATTTACCTATACAATTGGCTATTACCTAGGCCTTTTTTGAATTGTTTAATTAGTTTGCTATATTAATAGAATAAAAAGAGAACTTTTTTCACTTTATGACTTTAAGCAAAACATGCTCTCAGACTGCTACAGGTTCACTAAATAAATTATTATATTTCTCTTTCCCTCGGACATCCATAGTGCAACAAAGAAAGCAGATCTTCTGAAAGAAGTCAGAGCTGGAAGTAGACTGGTTAGTAGTGGGAGAGAAGTAGCTAGTAGGTTGGAGGAACACCAAAGAAAGTACCAAAGGCTGATTATAAACTAATAGGATAACAGGCAATCGTGTGTCCCACTGGGGTTTTAATCTTAGCTCTGACATAATTTACCACATTGAGGTTGGGGAAATGTTTAATCTTAGAATAATGAGAACGTACCATTACATCAAATGTAATGAATCTCAGTCCACCAACTACATTAGGCAAAAAGCAGCACACATTTAAGACAACATATGCACCAGTTTGTGTAAGAAAAACCACTGGACCAAAATTATCATTGTTTATGTTTAAAGTTGATGTTGTAGTTACATTAGTCTCTTTGACAGTAATCTAGTAATGTAAGAACTAGTTAAATCTATGTCATTAGACTTCAGATCTGTTGACACTTTGGGCCATACAATTCTTTGTTTTTTGGGGTGAGGGGCATCCTCTGCACTGCAAAAAGCTTAGTAGCATATTTGGCTGACATGCACCAGATGTCAGTAGGATCCCCTTCCTTGCCCTTGTGAAAACAAAAAGGGTCTCCAAACTTTACCAAGTATGCCCTGGTGGCAAAACTTCTCATTGTTGAAAATCACTGTATTAGACAAACTGAGACACTCCTAATCTGGTCAATTGTGTGGACACAAACTGTTAGAGGAAGAATAATTAACATTTGTATATAGTCAACTAATCTGGTCACATAAATTCTGTATGTGAATTCATTTCCTTTACTACCAAAGCACAAAAGCTTTTCAGGTAACTTGTAGTAATTGTAACTTGTACAAGTACAGGGATTCATAGTAGCAAGTGAATAATTAAATTTACCTAGAATGTGGAAAAATTGGGTTTGAAATATTTGTGACACTAGTTATATTTATAACGTTTAGTGAATACCACTGAATAATTTATCTGTCTTATTAGAACACCTGGAATTATGACACATATTCTTTGTGAAGTTGACCATCTTTGGACTTTTCAAGCATCAAAATTCAACTTGATATATCTATAGCTAAACTAGGAACCAGGAAATTTAGATGATTTGGCCATGTCCATAAAGTTACTTCACGGCAAAACAGGAATTGTGGTCTGTGGCAAATACTTTGATCTTATTTCTATGTACAACAGCATTTCTCAAAGATTAGACAGTGGCAGAATAATGAGAATCCGTTGACGAAGTATAAACTGATCCCCAATTCAAGCCTTTTATTTCTTCTTTAGAGCAAGTGATATTCACTTCCTGATATTTCTTTTCTTAAATCTGAAATGGTATCTTGCTTTTAATATGTAAAATTGAAATAAAGAGCCATTAAATTAGGTATTCATTTTTTAAAAGTGTTGTGTACTACTAGAGTTTATTATTTTAATTTAGCAATCTGCTAAACTAACCTAACAAATATAATACCTGTTAATGTTGCAAATTCCTAAATATGCAAATTTTTAATTCTTGCAATTTGGAGAAAGAGTGCTTTGTTCTCAAGGCACTCTGTTTTACCTCCTGAATTCCGCAAATGAAACAAACAAAATATTACAGAAAAGGAAAATTAAGTGGGCCTGACATAGGAAATGATTTTTAAAATATTAAAGTTATGAGATGTATTTTGAATCTGTGGACTGCAAAAGGTCAAAACATCTGATAACACCTTGTGTTGGTGAGTATGTGTGCTCACAGGTAATCTTACACATTGCTAGTGAGAACTTTGTTACAACTTCTGAAACGGGAAAGGTTCCCTGGTCCCCCTCCTAGGGCACGACATGGGGGTGAGGCTCACTTCTTCAATGCCCCACCTCCAGCGGAGCATAGGGACCCGCAAGCTGTGGGGCTCCGACCCCACTGCAGTGTCTAGAGGTGAATGTTTACGGCTCCTGAAGCCCCAGTGGGCGTGTGTTACAAGGTGGTCTCTTAGTTTGCAGTCTACAGGTGGGCTGTGTTAACCAGCTCAATTAGACCCTTTACCTTGTTGCAAGTACAGAGGGCTTTCTGTATCCTGGGATTTCTTACCTGTGCTCGTTTCCCGGTGCTCCTCTCGAGACCTTCTACACGACCAGTGACTCGCCTCTTCTGCCTATGTACTCCTCACGAAGTCCAGCAGCTTCTGCGCCCGTGCCGCCTAGGGCTTCCAGCGTCTACAGGCCCAGAGGGGTCTTGGGAAACGCAGCATTTGGGCGGAAGGCAGGAGTAGCTATCCGCAGATAGGTCCATGGGGGTGGAGCCCTAGCCAGGAGCCACACCCTCCTCTACCCAGCACTTCCTTCCCGCTTCTGTATCATTTAAAGAGACCACACACTCTTCCCTTCCCAGGCCTCCTGTATTACTTCTATGGAGGAGAATTTGGCAAAAATTTTAAATGCATGTAGCATTTGTCCCAGAAATTTCACTTCTAGCACATTACCATATAAATATATTCACATAGGAGGAAATGATGTAGATAAGAATATTCACTGAAGCATCGTAGGCAACATCAAAGGACTGGAAATGTCCTGATATTCACCAACGGGTAACAGGAAAATAAAAAAGGATCTTTCCAACCCATCATAAAAGAATGAGGCAGAACTTTATATGATGACAAAGAATACTCGCCAAAAAAATGTTGCTAAATAAAAAAAATTATTACAAATCACGCTACCATTTATTGTTACTAAAGGTATGAATATAAGTATATGGTCTATGCTTATTGCATTGAATGGCTCTAGGACATCACACAGATTTAAAAAATGAAAACTGAAAGATGGTACAGGCTTGGGCAGAGAAGAAGGTGGCTGGGGAGATATGGAGAGCAGAATTCTTCTTTTCATGATATCCTTTTTGTACCATTTGAATTCTAGCTATGCATTTAACAGTATATTAATAAACGTCCCAGAATGGCAGCCCCATTCCCAGACTCTTCAATTATTCAGTGACACATGACATTTGTACTCTCTGGGAAATTCTTGGATCATGGTAGCAGAAGGCTGGCCAATATTGCAAAAGCAACAGTTTATCCTACATAGCTCAACAAATACTTGACATCACTATTCTTCCCTTTGCTTGCTAGGGATATTTTACAAAAGCAAGCTAGAAGGCTAATGATTGTCAACCTCAGTTGCACAGGGATTATAAAACTGACCCCTACATACAAATATAATGAATTATTTGATGTCTCCTGAATCTCGACTTTGCCCATAACTAGGCTCTAGTTGCATATTCGTAGTTGGTCCTTAAAGGCTGAATGGCTGTCTAGAATAAATAGAACAGAGGAGCTGAAAATAATCTGATGCTCTCCAGACTGGGAATTATCATGACACAAAGAATTTCTTTCTACCAATTATAAAGCGCATGTCAGTTAACAAGAAGAAACTGGTTTGCTAATGTAACCCCTACTTTCTGGAATGGAAGGAACAAGTTAAATATTAAGAGAAAGATTTAGCACCTTAGGAGCCACTAAGAGTTACAGCTGCCCATGCTTTCAATGTAGACCCTTCTCTGGGCCACAGTTGGTTATAAAGATCATTCATTATTAGCACCTGTAAAAGTATTTGTGCTGATCCTGATTTTGAATGGCAGAAGGTATCCAGTTAGTTGAGACAGATACCAGAAAATCAAGCATTTCTTTTTGTTGTTATTTTGCTTTTTTTTAAGGAATTATTCCTAGAAGCCAGAAAAATAATGCTGTGGTCTCAAAATTATATGTTCTTGACATCACTAATGGGAGGTCATGGGGGATTACTTGTTTAAAATGTGTATTCAAGCCCATCCCCTGCCAAATGTCTTGCTATCCCCAATATTCTGTTTATTCTCAGACTGCCCATATTATAGACTGTATTTCTGCTCTTCCTCTCAAAACATTGTTTATATCAACAGGTTCTGACTGTTACTATTTTTGGAATTCTCATTTCCATCCAACAGTCTTCATCTCTTCCTATGTTATGTTCCACTGTGATTTGCCTCTCAAATCCCTGTATATGCTAGATCTATGATAGACAAATTTCCACCTGTCTGCTCTGAAATTTTTCTCAGCATCTTTCATCTCCTTGAACTTCAGAAAATTTGATGTTTTTCAAAAATTCACCATATTTCAACCCTTTCTCTTACCCTTGCTCAAGACAGTCTCAAGTTTTTTCATGGGGTCTAACTCCCTGAGAGATAAGTAAAGCACATTTTGTTTTATCCCAGTAAATCCTCCAGATAAGAAATCTTTCTATTTGCACAGAAATGCTACAGAAAGGAACGGAATAGTGTTGATCTCATCTATTTTTTTATTTCCATCTGTGCTCTCTCTGTTGCTAAACAAACCTCTTACTTATCACCTACTTATTCTTCATTGCATTCTCTATTCTGTCTCTCATAAACTTTCTTTTCTCTTCAATCCATGTATATTTTGTTGTTGTCTTACTCTCAATAAGTAATCTCATTTTTTTCTTTCAACAAGACTGTTTATCCAGAAATACTGCCAAAACAACAGCTAATCTGGACTTCCTTTATCCTACAGAGCTCAGTAATTACTTGATGTCACTGCTCTTCCGTTTGCTTGCTAGCAACTGGAGGGATATATTACAAAAGTAAACGAGCCAGCTAACAAGTGTCAACCTCAGTTGTACAGGGACTATAAAACTTAAATTTTATGAGAGAGATTTAGTGCATTAGGAGCCACTAAGAGTTACGGCTGCCCATGCTTTGAATATAGACCCTTCTCACTTGTTATTTCTAAACGTTTATTTCAATCATCAAACCTTGAGATACACATTTTTTAAAAACTCAGATAACCAAATTATCAACAAAATATATAGTATTAGACATTGTACAGTATGAATAGAACCACTTTATTAAAACATCTTTAACAGTTGGCACAAGTCCTAGAATAGAGTATTTTACTGGTGGAAGAGATCTGAGTTACCCTGAGTTACCAGCGGTATATCCATATGAATCCATAGCAACTTCAGTTCTTACCTCCTCAAAAGAAAGGCTTTGACTGAAAAGCATAAAGCAGAAAAAGAGATGCAGGTGAGTTCCAGAGCAGGCGTGGAAGTTTATTTAAAAAGGCTTTGGACCAGGAAAGTAAGGGAGGTGTGCTCGGAAGAGACCCAAGTGGGTACTGAGATGCAAGAGAGAAAAGAGAAGCGAAGGGCCTTTAACCTTGATCCTGAGACTCTATAGGCCCGTCTCTTTCCCGTGCTTCTTCCCTTAGGGTGGGCTTCCTGCATGCGCAGCGTCCTCCTTACTCTTGGGAACTGAGCACACCCAGTGTGTTTAGGGAGTTATATGCATGCCCATCTGAGTATTTTTTCCGTTTTCCCGTAGATGTACGCAGATCATACTTCCTCAATTTTGTCTCTTAATGTGCATGCCCAGGAAGTTGCTTCTCCCTGGCGTCTGCAATAAATTAACATTTTGATGTTAATAGGTGTGGACCATCAAGATATGGCCTCTCCCTGATGCTGCCAAGTTATCATTTTTAGAGAACCAAAGCAATAATTGCTGAACCACAAGAAAACCAGTGTTTTAATCTTCAATTTGCTAATTCATTTCCAAAATATAGTCAGCTTTACAGTTCCTAGGAAGTTAGGAGTTTTTACATCTTCAAGAGAAAAGGAAATGGGCAAAGAACCAGTTTTCATGGAGGTCTTCTTGGAAAACATTAAGTTTCAGGCCACTGCTAGAACAATTGGCGTAAATCCCAATGCCTCACGTCATATTCATCTCCATCTCCAGTTGGCTACATATTACATCATTGCTTGCTCATAACTATGACCATGATTCATCAATAAAATAAGCTATTTTGTTGAGTGTGATGTGTTTATCATGGATCAAGTTAGGATAGGTATCCAACATTCACACATATTCTCTATCTTAATACTTAAGAAGTTCATCCTCATTTCTCTAGAAAAGCTATCTTTTGAATTAGATTAAAAAGTTGAAAATTGTATTAGCTGATTGAGGCTAATTCTCCAAAAATAAAGCAAATGAACTACTAGATGGAAGAGTCAACAAAAAGAATGATTATCTATTGATATCACAAGTGGGTGGCTTTGACTTGAGAGTTGGAAAAGAACTGGGTGTGCCTCACTGAAGTTTGCTAGGTTCACACTTAGATGTTTGACTCTACAATTGTATGACTATTTGCAAAATCATGTGTTAAGAAAAGTGCAGCAACAACAATATTAAATTTTGTTATTGCAAATAAAGTTTTCTTATTAGTGCTAATGGTAGCTAAAATTTGTAAATGTTATCATTTTACTTGTAAATATTTAATAAATATTTTGAAGTATCTATTAAATGATAGGTGGTAAAGGTGCCACAGTTAACAAGACAAATAAATTCCTGCTTTCATTCTAGTTTGGGAAGTCAACTAATCTTCAAATAGATAACCATAAGCATTTGTCAGCTAATAAAATACTATTAGAAAAAGCAGAGTTAGAATGTGATTATGAGTATAATTTATATTTTGGAGCCCAGATTTATTGCAATTAGAACTTCCCCAAAGAGATCTGCCTTTCTTCTCTTTTAATATTATTTTTCTATTTCATTTTAAGCTTATTTCATCAACTTAAAACAGTTAAAATGCTAACGTTACGTATTTCAAAGTACAGAGGTTAGGAAATTGCAGATATTAAACCAGCAAAATGCTAAGATCCAAAGTAAATTGGAAATTATCTAAGCTATGCTTTCTCTTATACTTTGCACTTTCACCCCATGCTAAATTCAAATTGTCATTAATTGGATTCTATCAACCTTTGAGTTAGGTCAGGTAGTCTTTATTTTGCAAGCCAGGATGCTATTCTGTGATGCTGCACAGTACTTACCGCTTGCTGCCTTCTACCCTGAAAGGAACTGCAGTTTCAGGAATGGGTTGACATATCAATTAGTTTGCAACCAGTGTATAAAGTCCTTTGAGCATTTGAGGCCAGATTCTACTGTTATTTAGAAAGTCAATAGAAAGTCCTTCTGGAATACAGGTCTGTAAAAGACAGAACAAGATGAGAAACTTGACCTTATTGTAAACTGTAAAATGACTATTGTGTCCAAGCCAGACCCTTCCTGGCTGGTTATTTCTCAGTGGAAAGGATCCTCGGTGCTTCTTGCGGCAAGTCTGTAAGCAGAAGCACTAGTAGTCCTGGCCAATCTCTCCCAGGGAAGACCGTGCCAGCCCAGCTTGCACAGGTGTGGCAAATATATTCTGGCCCAACCATTGCCAAGCAAGTGACTTAACTGATTCTCGCATCAGAAGATAAGCCTGGAAAGGATCTTAAGTTTGTCTACTTTAACTTCTGTAATACAACTTTTCGTGTGTTGACTTGACCCAGCTTTGAGGCACTGGCTAGAGGCCAGTTGTTACTTTTTTTGAGTAACCAATTAAGTTCACACCTCAACCACTTCCCTTATCTGACTCTCACACTCCAGGCAACTGTGCCCTAATTGCCACATGCCAGGTACCAGATAACCAGAGGCAAATCTTATGACCAGAGCCAGCTGATATTATGCAAAGTAGCCAATCCTGAGCTTATTCACCCTGTATCACCCTTTTCTTCCTGCAGAAACCACAAAAAATGTGCCTATGCACAGGGTCCCATTCTTCCTCTCCCTCATAACCAACCCCAGTGCTTTCCTCATTCCCAGCATGGCAAGGCTGTGTTTTTCCCAGGGAAATGTGAATAACAAAACCGTGAAACTCTTTCTGGTTTCTCTCTTTTGCTGTGCATTTGGCCTCACCATACCTCACTCAAGGTAACATGGTTAACACTACTACTTCATCTCCTTAAAGAGAAAAGACGTATACAGATAAGACAGGTGAACTGCCTAAGTTCTCATAGGTAGTTCTTGGCAGAGGTGAGTCCAGCAGTTCACTGCTCTTTTCCTTAAGCTTCACATGATCACAAGAGAATAAAAATATAATAAAATAGTCATAATAACCTTAATTTACTGCGCAACTACTGGAACTTTTTGTTATGTTTGGTGTTGTATACACACAACAATTCTCCAAGGTGTATATTATAAAACTTAGTTGTACTTTAGGAAACTGAAAAAGAGGGGAATCAACTTTGATCATGATGCCATTTTCTATTTCATCATATAAAAAGCAATTCACATAGTCACATGTCAAATACTGAAGCTTCCAAATCAGTACAACAGCCACCACCTTCCTCAAATGATAAGAAGCCCATAGTTAAAAAATTTAAAAATAAAAGTACAGCTTAAAGTTCATACACATTTAAAAGCCAAGCATTCATAACCATGTAATCAGAATTTAACTCATCCTGATTTGCCCAAAATGCTAGCTCTAATCATAAATGAAACAGAAAGTGTTAAGCTTTATATCCTTGTCAGCATGATTCAGTGAAATTAAACCAATCAGCTATAGACAGATCAGCTTAAACAGCTCTTCTTGCCCCCAAAAAAGACTATTAATGTGTAATAGCCAATCACAGAAAAGGTCAAAATACCTCCTCCTTTTTGCTTTATAAATTGTGCTGTTAACCACTGTGAGCAGGGCTTCTTATCACTTTTGGTTTGAGATCTCCTGGTTCATGAACCAAGACTATGCACAAGAAACTTTAAAAATTGTTCTAATTTGCTCTGAATTTATTTTTGACATCATAAAAATCAAAGATTCTTCTTTGTACACTGGAGAAAATGGAAAAATCAAAGAGAGAGGAAATAAATGATATAATGATTGTGAACTATTTAATTTTAACAGATCCTCAGAGGAAAACTAGTATAATTTTACATGAGAACATGTACTATCTATTCCTCCCTTTTTTCTTTATTTGTATCTTAGATCTTTTTTATGTTTATTGAATTTTTATGATATGCCAGACACTGTTCCAAGTACTTTATCTGTAATCCTCATAACAACCCAATGATGTATTATAATTATCCCCATTTTACAGATGAGAAAACGGAGAGACTCAGCTACTAAGCCAAGAAACATGGCTCCAGAACCTGCCCTCTGCACCACTATACTTGTCCTTTCATGTGGAAGTACAAGTGATGCATGCTCAGAAATCTGATGTATCTGGCTTTTTCTCCAGTAAAGGCATCCACTAAAATGTTCAGGGAAGACTAGAGATAATAAACAATTTCACCACATTTTTCTGAATATCTCCAAGATACATTTCTGCTATCTGAAATTCAGAATGGAGAGAAAGCTCTTACTGAACTGTTATTAGAATCTGGGCTATGGATAAGGTAGAAACCAAAGAATTCTCTTAGGAACCAAATTCCCTAGATATCTGAGGAATGTGGGGATGGGCTTTGGAAGAATACATTTTCTCTGCCATGACACTGGAAAGGCTATCACTCACTTCAAAGCTGAGAGTAAATTCATTCTCAATATTTGTGCAGTTTGGATTGCAGCAGATTTATGGGTATGGATTTTCACTGGGAATGTATTGAATCTCTAGGGAGGAAGGTGTGGTATCTCGGAAAGATGGCTGTCTTTGGAGTCGGGCCAGTTTTGGTTGTGCCTACTTAGCTTGATTCCCTCAGCTTTACTTCACTTACTTGGGCTGCGGTTTTCTCCTCTGAGTTTTTAAATTGTTAAGATTCAATAAATTATAGAGGATGCTGGAACGCTGAAATATAAAGAACCAAATAGAAGACCTAATGGCTATGGGAAGTATCTCTTTGACCTAGAGGAGATATGGAATTGTGACAGAAAGGGGAAGCAAGGTGATAAACACCTAGGAAAAAGGAATACATTCTCAGGCAGCATCTAAGAGGCTTTCCAGGCACAATTGCTTTGACCCAGCTGCAGGCAATGCCAGAGCTGTTAAGTGTGGAGCTTCTCAAGAAGCAAACTTGCATCTAACCGCTCTTGCTCTTCTCCTCTATCACCTTTTGCAAGACTTGGGGCTAACTGGGCAATTTAATAGCCAATGAGAGTTCTCTTCACAAAAAAAGAAGTAAACAGTTTTCTACAAAAATACTGTAGCTCTCCCTACATTCAGATCTCTCTCTAGGGTAGGAGTCTGCAAAATGCAGCCCATAGACCAAACCAGTCCACTTCCTGTTTTGGTAAATAAGAAGTTTTATTGGAACACAGTCACACCTACTTGTTTACCAATGACTCATTTCAACAACAGCAGAGTTGTGAAGGTGACACAAAAATCGTATAGGCCACAAAGCAAAAGTGCTTCCTGTGGAACCCTTTGTAGAATAAGTTTGCTGACTCCTGCTTTAGGGGATCCTAAAGGTAACTGTGGCTCAAAGGATTCCTGTATTACTTGTCCTTCTAAACTGCAGAGGTACCAACATGGTCAGTGGCATCCTCTCAATACTTATTCACTCATAATCCAAGGGTATTCTCAAGATCAAACATGTCTCAGGGGAATATACGTTCTTTCCATTACATCAGGCCTCTAACAACCGTATCACCTGATTATCCTTCTTTCTGCCATTTGCTACACAGTGCTCACATCTCTGATATTACCTCAGTTCTGACAAGAGATGCAGGGATGTGATTTATAGCAAAGCAAGCAATCATTAAAAATACCCCAAATGAGCTCCAGTATAGCTCAAATATTTATGCAAACTTTCATGATAACTCATTTTAACAAATTTTGTGAAATATTGTTAGATGCAAAGTAATCTGCTTTTCTTTAACTCACCAAGCAGTCTTGTTACAAAATTATATGAACTGCCTTAATTAGCAGAAATTATTCTATAACAATATAGCAAGCTTTACATAGGTAGGCTAAATTTAGACGTTAAAAATATCTATGGAATTATCATTAGGAAACTCATACATGGCATCCACAGCCACTGACTGATACTCTAGTCCCTTTTCTTAGACCAAAGTCACTTCTTGCTGCTTGCACCTTCTGTTTCCCAAGACTCTTCCTCAGACACAAGATCTTACAAGATACTAGGAACTTCTTCAATTCTTCCTTAAACAAATATTCATTACTCCTCTGATCTTCAAACAAGGCTCTCAATTTATTTTTCTCCTCTTATTTTTGTCTTTGCTAAGAGTTCGCTAGGAAGCAAATGGCCTAGTCTTCTATGTTGCCTGTCCAGTTTCCCCCTCACAGGTGTCCACCAGGACAAGGAGTTCAAACACCAGGACAAGGAGTTCTCCGTGAATTCACCATCAAATCCTTAGAGAAATGCACAAAATCAATTTTATTGTATACAGTTACACTCTTGTCTTTTCCATCTTTTTCTTTAACCTTTTATCTTCTCTGGAATGTATGCCATAGTCAAGTTCTGGGTTGCCAGCCTGTTGGTTAGACAACTTCATTGATCAAGATAAGAAGATAAGCTTTTATTTTAAAGAATGGAATGCAATATATCTAAAAAGAGCAGATAAGAAAATATTAGAATGTCCCACTTACTCGAGTACACATAATTTTAGATATCATTGCATGTATATTATACTACATGTTTTGTACATACACACATATATATGACTATAATGTAAAATAATATTTTTGTTGGGTAACATCAAATATATTTAGAAGCTACTGTTCAGGTGTCTTTCTTCCCCTCCCTACCTTATTTTTAAAAGTTCTTCCTCAGTACATTACATTAGGAGTTATATCAGATAAGTCAGGGTTTTGACTCCAGATAATATTTGAGAGCCAAAAATAATCCTTGAAGATTACTTTGTTATTTTAATTTTTTCTTTAGATCAATTTTGTTGAACAATTGTTATATTTGTTTTTGTCCCAAACACAGGAGGAAATCTTTACAATGTGAAATAAAATGCCACTGTAGTGCTAGAAATTTAATTACTAATTAATGTCTTTATATTTATAAATTAATCATGTAATGGCTACCTCACAACTCCGAAATGAACATTGATTTAACTCTCTCTTATTCATAAGGCACAGGCTTAATTAAATCATTGTTTTTAAGCAAGTAAGTAAATTATTCTTTAAAACTGAAGTAATATATTTGAGAAGAAAATTGAAACAAATAAAATTTCTAAAGAAAGAAAAAGAGCATTATTTCCACTGAAGTAGAAATCCACAGTCTCTCTCAACTATTGTAGATAATAGCAATGACAATCCAGTCAAGTGAACTTAATTACATTCTGATACATTACAGACCTAAATGTAACACCTAAATGTAAACTGTGGTTCATGAGACAAGCCCGGCTAAGATTCTGGTTCTTACTAATACTTTTCATCATTTGCTCCTAAAACGCCAATTAACTGACTTGGTAAAACTGTGTTTTTTAAAAAAAATTTGTCAATAACAGAATGAGTTTTCTATCAGTAAAAAATCGTTTGTTTTCTTTTTCAAATAGATCACCATACAATCCTTTTATCTTCAAATTTTCAAGACCCACATTTGTCATTCATCAGTGATATTATTGAATCTTGTCCTCTTTGTTCGAATGTAACTTGAATTAGATGATTTCTGGGGACCTTTCAGTTTTAAAAATCCTTGCTCTAACTCATAGACATTATGACCTGGATCTGCCTGTCTCTGTAACTGTGCCTAATGCCACTCCCTGCCTCAGTCATAAGGATCCAGTCATGGGCTGGCCAACATCCCCAAAAGACATCAAGCTGCTCCCCACCTGATGCCCTTGCTCAGCATTTTCCATTCATTTTGAACACTCCCTACTCCACCTTGCTAGCTCCTGTATATGAACCAAACCTCACCTAAATGCACACTATTCAGAAAAGCTTTCATCCATCTTCCTTACTTAAGCAGGCCCCATCCTACTCTTTGTCATAAGGCGTTGTCTCCTACTTTCCTTCCGTACATCAGAATATATCCCCCACTCCCCTACAATGTAATTTTGTCTTACTAGGATGTAAGTTCCATAAGAACACAAAACTTTTCTGTATTATTATATCATTCAGAGTCTCATCAGAGAGCATAATTTTTGATATGTAGGATAGCAATAAATTTTTGTTTAAATAAATTATTGAAGGAATCATTGAATTATATAAGTTAAATCGATGTGTTATTTAACTTACATAATTATAAGTTGCCTGTGCACTAACTCAATGTTAAATCAAGATGCTGGCTATTTCCTTATTCATTTTGCAATCATCTAGTAATGGGCTTTCTTCTTTCTTTATTGTTTCATTTTCAAAGTAACTTCCTAATTAATTTATTAATATCCGTAGTGAGCTCTTATTATGTATTAAGCATTATTGTAAATGCAAGGACAATAGCAATTAATAAAACAGATAAAAATCTCTGCTTTCATGAAGTTTCTAATCAAATGAGTTCCTAAAGAAAAACTTACTTAAAGAATAAGAGTACATCTTATTAATCTTTATTTCCCGGGAAGCATCTGGTATGATGTCTTGCACATAATGAATAAAATGATTTTTTAAATAAAATGAGATGTTAGCCAGAGTAATTATGCAAGTTAAAAAAAAAGCACACAGATTGGAAAGAAAAAAGTAGAATAACCTTTGTAAAAAATTGATATAATATTGTACATAGAAAATTCCCTGAGATTCTATACACACACCCTCACAAAATTGTTAGAACTAACATATAAATTTAACAAAGCAACACAATGTAAAGTCAACACGTCATAATAGTTGGATTACTGTACACTAACAATAAGCAATCTGAAAAGGTAATTACAAAAGCACATTTATTTACAACAGGATCAAAAAGAATAAAACACTTAGGAATTAACCTAGAAGGGGAATGACTTCTACAATAACATTTATGAAAACATTGTCAAAGGAAATTAAAGAAGATATAAATAAATAGAAACACATCCCATGTTCATGGGTTGGAAGACTTAATATTAACGAACTGTTAATAAAACTCGAAACAATTAATGGATTCAGTACAATTTGTATTAAAATGCCAGTGATTTTTTTTGCAAAAATAAAGAAACAGAAAAACTCACGCTAAAACTCATATGCAATCTCAGGGGACCCTGATCAGCCCCAACAATCTTGAAAAAGAAGAATAAAGCTGGAGGATTCACATTTACTGATTTCAAAACTTACTACAAAGCTGTAGTAACCCAAACAGTGAGGTACTGGCATAAAGACAGACATATAGTACAGTGGGATGGAACAGAGCACAGAAATAAACTCTCATATATATCCAATAATCTTTGACAGAATGTCAATAATCTTTGAAAGAATGTCAAAAATCTTTGACAGAATGTCAAATTATTCAATGGAAAAAGATAGTCTTTTTACCAAATAGTCCTAGGAAAACTAGATATCTATGTACAAAATAATAAAATTGAATCCTTATCTAACACTATATTTAAAAATTAATTCAAAATGGGTCAGAGACCTAAATGTAACACCGAAAACTATAAAACTCTGAGAAAAAAAACCATAGGGCAAAGTGTTCACAGCATTGAATTTAAAAGTGATTTCTTAGATATCGCTTTTAAGATATTACTTTAAAGATATACTTTTAAAAACTTTTTAAAAAGCATAGGCGGCCGGGCGTGGTGGCTCAAGCCTGTAATCCCAGCACTTTGGGAGGCCGAGGCGGGTGGATCACGAGGTCAAGAGATCGAGACCATCCTGGTCAACATGGTGAAACCCTGTCTCTACTAAAAATACAAAAAATCAGCTGGGCATGGTGGTGCGTGCCTGTAATCCCAGCTACTCAGGAGGCTGAGGCAGGCGAATTGCCTGAACCCAGGAGGCGGAGGTTGCGGTGAGCCAAGATCGC